>NW_015507425.1:8537-41490 GCF_001515645.1 Sinocyclocheilus grahami | reverse complement strand
TTATTTTCTATTGGATTCAAGTCAGGTGATTGGCTGGGCCATTCTATCAGCTTTATTTTCTTTCTCTGAAACCAATTGAGAGTTTCCTTGGCTGTGTTTGGGATCATTGTCTTACTGAAATGTCTACCCTTGTTTCATCTTCAAGTCAATTCCCTGGGTGGATGAAAATACAAGTTAATAAGATATATAAAATCCCCAAAGTAAAATCTGTATATCATGTGTGGTGGTTCCTTTATTAGGATGATAGGTTCAGAACAATCCTGCCATGTATGACCATGTGGTTGGTGTAACTAACTTAATGTGAGTGTGAGTTTTTGGGTTTGTTTGTCTTGCCATGCACTCTCATGTCTATGAATGTGAGCAGGGTGTTCTGCCTGCAAGCCACCATACCTATGGGTAATGCCCCAGTTATGTCGCCGCCTAATCTGCACTGTTCTCTGTTCTCACCTCAGGGTATTTTTTTTACCTGAATAAAAACCCATCAAACTCTGTTCCTGAGTCATTGCCTTTCTCATTGCCTGCACCTGCACAACCTTATACAATTATGTATTATTTCAGTGCAGCCTTTTTTAATGCTAAACTTAGGTGTGTGGCACATTTGACAATATTAAAACAAATAAACAGTGTGCACAACTTCATTTCCTTAAGGTAAGCCATTTTACTTGTATAATCAGTGTTTTCTTCAGGATGAGAAATGATATAAAAATATTTTGATGGCCACATTTCATTTTTATGAAATGTTATAAATGTTCAAATGTTTAAACATTTTTAAATTACAAATATAGAATGTTACATTCATTGTAAATTCCTCATTTATTTATATTCTTACCAGGGAGTTGATAAATTGGTATTATAATTATATGGAGCCAGATCAGCCTAAAAAAGAATACATTTGCCAAACAAAATTCATAAATGCACAGCACAATTTACATTTACAAAATCCGATTCGTAAATTCAAAACACAAAATAAATTTAAAATGTTTACACAAATATGTATATATCAAGTTCTTGAATTAATTTCCATCACACATTTATGAATGATGTTACATGTATTTATGGATCGTTGAATCTGCATTTGCAAATCATCACACATGCGTGGACTGCTTTGAAGTTGAGTGTGGTTTTCATCCTCCATGCTGAAATCTCTCCGCTGTGTGTGTTCGAAATCTCCCTTAGGTGGTGATCGCTGTTTTTAATGCCTGATCAAAAGTTATTTTGAATGTGATAGCCTACTACTACTAATAACAACAGAACACATTACATAATTGTTGTTATTAAATTTAATATCTGGACATTTAACACTTATTTGATAACATTACAGATTGATCTGAATAAACAGGGTATGTGCAACTTTGGTGTATAAGACAGCAGGCTAACCGGGTAGCTGTATTTTGTGCTAACGATATAAATCATAATGTGATTTTGAAGGACCCGATCATAGAAACAATGCACAGTACAAGCGCAGCGTTGAGCTTCTATTTAGGTAAGATGCTTTTGTGTGAGCATTTGGGGAAATATTTACAGCTCCATTCTTCGCGAAAGATGGATAAAAAAGCGTACAGGAAACAAAAACCTCGAAAAATGATATACAACCTGCCAAATGCAGGCCAAATCACAGAGATGCCGATTCGCACGGGACTAATATCAGCACAGGACCTCGGTGTTCGGCGAAATATGGTAGGTCTTTTGCGGGGGAATTTTTACTTTACAAATTACAGACATGGCCGATTCGCACGGGATTAAGAGCACAGACAACCTCAGCAATTATTACAAATGACTGGAGGTCACCAGATAATACTAATCCCGTGCGAATAGGGCTTTAGTCTTTATCTTGAGAAGAAAATGCTTAATAGTCTTAGTCACATTTTAGTCATTTGACTCTTTCATAGTTTTAGTCTAGTTTTAGTCAACGAAAAGTCAGTGCATTTTTGTCAACTTTTAGTCATTACTTTTAGTCAAACTGCAGTTACCAACATTTATTTTGGTAGCTATTTTATATGTAGTCTTCATAAAAATTAGTCATTAAGTCGTCTCTCTTTAGACCAAATCAGTTAAGTTTATGAGAAGATTTAAATCAAGGATTGAATTTGGAAAAACTTGAATAAATGATGACAATTTTCATTTTTAGGTGAACGATCCATTTAACAGTAGTGAAAAGGGAGCAACTTATAAAAATGGAGCGCTGTCCCTTCAAGATGGAAGACATGCATGTAATACTGACACATGTTCAGTTTTCACCCACCTGTTTACGTTTACTTAATCTATAACCGACTGTATTTATGTGAGATACTCTACAAGATAGATATTTGGACTGCTGTGTGTGTATTTGAGCACTGAGAACTGATCGTGCACTGTATATGAGAACCGAAGAAGAGGAGCATGCGCGATTCCGCCTATGCCGCGCTTCACTTTATCCCTACCCCTGCAATGCAATGGCCATTGTTTCAGATCGCTAGTTCGTATTTTGGTAGCCTATCCATCCACTGCGGCTGCCATACTGAGACTAGATATGCAAATGCCCCTTATCCGATTGCAATCCAATGACAGGGACGCACATTTTGAAGGACAAGACAGTAGCCTATAGGATGTATTTTGAATGTCCAGTAGTCCTCAAATAACATTATAGTCCCATCTCGTCTTGTTAACTAAGACGCGGCATAAATTTCGTCATAGTTTTTATCATCAGATATTAGTTTTAGCTCGTCAACCTCTCGTCTTAGTCACAGAAAAAAATTTTCATTAATGAATATTTTTCATCTTCATTGACGAAATTAACACTGAAGGGAACACAAGAAAACTAGGTCACGGGGAGCAAAGCAAGACACAACAGAAACGTGACAGGTAGTTAACAGTGAATTCATTATGATTGGGCCCCTTCAAGTAAAGTCATGTCAAAATAATGCATTAACAAGCCATGAGTTAATGTTGGTGTATGGGTAGTTAATAACGAGTTAATTATTGTGGGGCCCTCTCAAGTAAAGTCATGACAAAATAATGCATTAACAAACCATGAGTTGATGTTAGTGTATGGGTAATTAATAATGCGTTAGTTATGATGGGCCCCTCAAAGTAAACTCATGACACTATGAGTACGTTTACATGGACAACAATAATCCGATTTTAATACGATTAAAACAATACTCTGATAAGAATCCACCATGTAAACAGATATTTTTGTTTACCTTAATCCAGCTAAAGTCATATTCGAAGTAAACAGAAATCGAATTAAGACATGTGGAGTATTCCTATTTTAGTCGCATTACTGAAGTGCAGTATAGACATGTAAACACATGTCAAATTAATCAAATTATTACCGTCTTGTAGGACTTTTCGGCACATTTTGTCCTTGCAAAGTTGGAATTGCCCCACTTTATAGAAACAGCCTTTGTGCACAGACGGCCTTGTACTCTCCCAGGTTCAGAAAACAGTCCTCAGTAAAATGTGCTGCACACATCTGAATATTTGGGTTGAACTGTTCTGGAACAGTGTTGTAAATACAACTTAAACACTGATTTCTAGTTCTGTCTTCTTTTAGAAGGCCAAACAAAGTAGTTTCGCTTTCACAATGAAACACACAGTGTCTCCACGACATGGCAGCAGCGGCAGCAACAATACTACAGCGAGAATCAAAGTTACGCCTTCTTTCTTTGCGTGAACATTTGGGCGGTGTTATGCAAATCTTCCCACATCGTGACGTAGACATGTGGTGGCGTGTTTAAACTAAACGTTTTAGGAGGGCGTCGGCGAGTCTTAACTTTTAAAAAGAATATCTCTTTGGATTTGAGACTTTAGTCTTTGCAACTTTAGGAATCTTATCTATGCACGAACAGCTTATAACACTCCAAAGAGAAAGGAAAACTTGAAATTGCATCATATGACCCCTTTAATATTTTATATTATTCGTTTAAGTTTAGTCATAACGTCAGTATTTAGGGTTTGTTTCTGGTGGAACACTTATTAGTGTCGCACTCTAGGTGCTCGCGATTTGCTGGCATTTTAATCTAATAAATGTTGGCTGCTTTTGTAAACCGAATTAATAATTAAATGCATGTTTGCATCTGTGTTTTATTGGAAGTTATGTACAGTAATTAATGGTATTATTTTGTTGTTTAATTGTGCATGCTTCGGTTAGCATTAGCTTCTGTAGGTGTATTTACAGGTATGTTTGGACTTTCTTTTGAGTCCATATATGATGTAAATAAATAATAAAAGGACTATAAATAACCTTTATCGTTGTTTGTTGTACTGGTGGTGTAAAGGAATAAAGATGACTCTCACAGCATGTTTAATGGTTTTTATTTGATGATTTGTTAATGCATCATTGTGTCAACATGAGTTTACTTTGAGGGGCCCATCATAACTAAATCATTATTAACTACCCATACACTAACATTAACTCATGGCTTGTTAATACATTATTTTTTCATGACTTTACTTGAGAGGGCCCACAATAATTAACTCCTTATTAATTACCCATACACTAACATTAACTCATGGCTTGTTAATACATTATTTTTTCATGACTTTACTTGAGAGGGCCCACAATAATTAACTCCTTATTAATTACCCATACACTAACATTAACTCATGGCTTGTTAATACATTATTTTTTCATGACTTTACTTGAGAGGGCCCACAATAATTAACTCCTTATTAATTACCCATACACTAACATTAACTCATGGCTTGTTAATACATTATTTTGACATGACATTACTTGAGGGGGCCCAATCATAATTAATTATGTTATAATTAAGAGTGAACTGTTTCCGGGCATTTTTTCAGGATTGTTCTACAAATGTTGTTTGTGGATTTTGAGATTTTATTTTTATTTCGCTGTTTATAAGTCACAGCAGGGTGAGTTTAAAGGGAAAGAGAACAATACAAAACAGACAAGGACAATCATAAAGCTGAAGATGTCAAAAGCTCAAATTATGATATTAAATTATTTTCTTGAAGAGGCTGTTTGATTTAGTTTAGCCACAAATGTTAATTAATGCATTAACTATCAAACATGTACTAACATGTAATTAAGGCTGCCGTTATTCATGCGTGAATCCATATGACTCCAGTTGTAGTTAAGGATAGCTCTTCATTAATTCATGATTAGTTAATAACTTTAATAATCATTAGTATTTGATAAATTAAGTATTAATTTAGGGATTAGTACATGATTATTCATGTACCCTTATTGTAAAGTGTTACCCAGTTATCTAATATCTGATATTGTCTATGTGAACCACAGACATCATTTGGTAAATTTAAATGTAAAGGAAGACAACAATATACCAATATACATATCCTGTGGTTCCCTCTAGCAGACAACATTAGTATAACGTGTTGTGGTCCGTCTGCCATTTTGAGTTGGCAAAAATATATATTTTGATCTCCTCTAAAACCACTTGACTGATTCACACAAAATTGTGCATGCATCATCTATACACTAATGACAAAAAGTTATCAAAATAATTTTAATTAGTCAAACTGTTTAGAAGATATAAGCCTGTTCATTTTGTAGCCATGGCTCCATACACTTATTAAACTATATTTTCGAAACCATTTGATGAATCCAAATTCTTTTGATATTTTTTTCACAGATGCTCTAAATGCATAAAACATTTGGAATTAATTGGACAAATGGTCTAGGAGGAGTTAGAAAAAGTAGGTTTATAAAAAAAGTTTATAATGGTGGAATAATTTTACAGATGACAAAAAAAAAATCCTAGATATATGTTTGACTTGACTCAGAGAATCATAGGGAAAAAAATCATTTTGATTGTAATTTTGATTGCTCCACCTTTGGTGGACTCCTAAAAACACTTAAAATTACATATACTGTATTTGTTTGATATTGACAGCTCTTTGGGGATATATTACGTTACAAATTTTATATTTTTGGACCAGTTTTAAAGTTTTATTACACGTTTGTTCCTGAAATCCAAGTTTTTTCTGGGATCAGTATAATCTTGTTTTGTTTGTTTTTTTTGGATCAAAGGTATTCCTATCTAAAAAGTTTTAAATACCACAAAATGACCCTTTGATCCAGATCAAAACCAAGATTAGATTTTGTGATCTAATCCAATTTCAGAATCCATTTTTTCTTTTGAACAGCCCATTTCTGGAATCTGATCGGATTACTGTTGAACAACTGGCCTGTAATGTTTATGCTCAAAACTCACTTAGAGTTTGTAATAACTTTCTATTGCAACCTAATGTGATTTTTTAAATTTAATAATGCCTAACTTTCTTGTGTGAATTTCTTATATATTTGTTTGAAAAAAAAAAACACTGTGTGAGGGTTGGTAGCTAGCTAGTTAAAAAGACTGTACCACAGCTGTATCACATCTAGCTTCAGTGACTTCTGCACCATTTTATTTCTATTTCTTTCATTTTATGTCTCTTCTGTTACTGTGGTTAGGCTTAGGCTGAAATACATAATACATGATACGTGCAAAGCACAGATGGCACATGAAATACTGATGTAATGAGGTCAAAGGTTTATGTTTGTAGAGGAATTTACAATGGCTTCAAATGCAGCTTAACCAATCAGAATCAGAGACTGGAACTATCAGTTTATCTCTTATTTACATTGTGTCTACACTTTGTTTGTCTTGTGTAGAACTCAGAATTGAACAAAAATTCTGCTGTTTTATTGGGCTTATAAAACTTTTATTCACTTTGCTCAATGCTGAAAAAACGTGTTTTAAATAGAAACATTTGATGCTCTCCAGAGCTCAAACATTAATATGCACTGGAACTTTTGCCAATATTTTTTTGCCAAATCAGGTGGGCCCTAAACATGTATAGAAATTGATAACTAAATGTGTCCATTTAAAGTACCATAATAAATTAATACATTAAAAAAACGGAAATGTCCAGCAGGCTTGTATTGTATTGCACAGCAGTTTCTTGAAGGAAATGATTGGTACCTGTGGAGAGGAGATGTTCATGACTGTATCCTTGTGATGCCCATTAAGATGTTGGACAAATTCAACTCTGATAGATACAGTGTGCTTCTTGCCATTGGCGTCCCAAGCATGCACTGAAAACACCTCGTAAGCCTCATGAAGATTCAGTGGTCTCTTCAGTGTAACAGTCCCATTCATGTTCACATCAAACCGCTTGTCAACAGACTGAAAGAGTATTCTGGTTTTTCCATCGCATGTATTAAAATGTACTGTCAGAAATCAGAAAGGGAATCAATTGGTAAAACAAAACATCGTATTATGTATGTAACCTTGGTTCCCTGGGTGGGGAAAGATACACTGTGTCAGTAGCTGATGCAATGGGAAGACCCTGAAGCACATGAAGAATCACACCAATTCATTAGCTGATTGCACTAGCACCACCCTCCAAAGTAGCACATCAATGGTGGCTTAAAAGGATGCATCTGTGCCTCCTTGAATTTCTAAAAAAGGAATTCATAACCATAACAAAGCAGTATGCCAGAGTTACACTACTTCTCTGCTCTTTTCAAGGAAGCTGCTGAGAGCTGGAGTGGGATTGATTCACAGGAGCTCTCGAGCCCACCAGGGAAACTTACAAATTAAATCATTCACCATGTATCTGAAAAACCCAGACTGAGCAAAAGAAGGATCCAGCAGATAGGACATCTTTCTCCAGGATATCTGAGGTTCAACCACAAATGTCTTTCAGTTGTGGCTCAAAGTTATGTGGAAAGATAACTCTCGCTGTGGGTTGCTGGAGATTCTAACAAGACATGGGGCAGTTAAATTGCTTCATGAATATGAAACATCAGAGGACCGATGTTATGTCCTTTTGGATATATGGGTGACGTAATGCCTCAGAGGTTGGCTCTAGCACCATTAGCCAATGAACTGGTGATAGCCAATCAATGAACAGGCTTAATAACACCTGGAGGATGTTTGCATAGCACAAGTTATTGACGCAGCATCAGTGGCATATATCATTAAATAACACTTATTTATGAGCTACAACACTTACACTTGAGTGAGACAATTGAACAATGATGACAGCAAATTTAGCAGATACAGTGCATGTATACAATTTGATTGAATGTAATAATTAGTTAAAAAAAATTTAAATAGAAGAATTGGTGTATGTAGATATCTGATTGCATTGTGTAGAGAGATTAATCAGCCAAATACTAAAAAATATTTAAACAAAAGCTCTCAACATTAATTTGCTAGAGATATTTGAATATAGCTTACCTCTTCCTAGTGTTTTCCCCTTGTAAAGGTGATCTCTGTGCACTTTAAAAACCAGCAACTCCGACTCTAAGCCAGGTGTGCATGGAGACTCCTCCGCAAATCCACACAAAAATGCCTAATTTGAAATACAATAAATATCATTCATTAACATATATACACTTGAATTGTAAGGTATTTTGATTTATTAATCACTTCTGGCACAAGGGTCTACATGGCTGCCAACATTTGAGTTCAACTTGGAGTGAAAATACCCACAGTGGATGGGATGGGGGCTTGGTTGGGGTTATATATAGAGTCTTGTCTGACATCTGGACATGCTTAGTTGTTACCAGTTAATGTCATGATGAATGGTGCTGTGTTTTTATCATAAAATTATGTAAAATAACTTTTGCTGTGCTGCAAAACTTATAAGTTTTCAACACAACAAGAATAGCAACATACAGTGAAATATTTTTTTTACAAATAATTGCAATTGCATTTAAAAAATAATTTGATACCAAAATTCAAATATTTTTCTATTAATCTATTAGTCATCGACATTGCATAATTCACATCTGTATTCAAAGTATATTTTTCCCCGTCCATTTCTAGTTACTAGGTCAGTCATTGCAATTTGTGAAATCTCACATTTGTATTATGTAGTCTACCAAATAGTGCAAGCAAATAGAACTTCCATATAATCACTAAAAAGCTGTCACTGACATAAGTTTAATTGCAATCTCAGTGTTCTGTTATAATCAATGAGGTTTTCTACAATGTACAAACCCAATTCCAAAAAAGTTGGGGCACTGTACAAATTGTGAGTAAAAAAGGAATGGAATAATTTACAAATCTCATAAACTTATATTTTATTCACAATAGAATATTGATAACATATCAAATGTTGAAAGTGAGACATTTTGAAATGTCATGCCAAATATTGGCTCATTTTGGATTTCATGAGAGCTACACATTCCAAAAAAGTTGGGACAGGTAGCAATAAGAGGCCGGAAAAGTTAAATGTACATATAAGGAACAGCTGGAGGACCAATTTGCAACTTATTAGGTCAATTGGCAACATGATATGGTATAAAAAGAGCCTCTCAGAGTGGCAGTGTCTCTCAGAAGTCAAGATGTTATTTTTCCCTTAAAATGATACATTTTCTCAGTTTATACATTTGATATGTCATCTATGTTGTATTCTGAATAAAATATTGAAATTTGAAACTTCCACATCATTGCATTCTGTTTTTATTCACAATTTGTACAGTGTCCCAACTTTTTTGGAATCAGGTTTGTACAATAGATCTCTTATTTGCATCATGTCTATGCATCACTTACAATGAGAGGATTCTCAAGCTTGCAGGAAAAAATCTGATGTTTTGTGTGGCGAGTAAATTCTGACCAACTTGAACATAATGGCCAAACAGAGGTGTTCAAGAAATCAGTAGATATGTCTGTGATTGGCTGCATTGCTCAACGCTGCAAAACACGTTGTAAAAAGAAATGTTTGATGCTTTCAAGAGCACAAACACAAATTGTGCGCCAAAGCACTGGCGTTTACCAAATCTGCTTTGCTAATATCCTATTATTACAGTTTCAACTGAGGGTGCTTTTGTTTTTGTCTGAGGGTTTTCACTGCATGAGAAAATGGACGTGTGGCGTGAGAGTGTGAGAACAGTGTCAATTGTGTGAGTCTCACGCTGAATGCATGAGAGTTGGCAGCCCTGCCCTGAGTCTATATGGGCTAAACTGTGGATCATTTTCCATTATTTTGAGACAAAATGCATCCAGTGACTGCATCTTTCAAATTACATGAATTGTTGTCTCACTCAGACACAAACACCATAATTCTATTGGCCACTTTTACTAACAGCTTGCGCCAGCACAAACCGTCCTTTGGCATTAAAATAGTACTGTCAGGCTTTACTGAAGACGCACAGTGACGAATTAGCACTGAAAAGGCGTGGACACAGTTATTTTTGTGCCTGACCTTATTAAGTTGGCTTGAGAAAACCAGCTTACTGAAATGCTATTTAGACTTCTTAGTGGTGCTTGCCAACGGCGAAGCATCACTATTACTATGCTCCATGCTTATTATTAGTGGTGGTGATTGCGAAGCTATTATTTATTAACTATTACTATCTTGCATACTTATTATTATTATTATTAGTGGTGCTTGCCAAAGGCGAAGCATCACTGTTATTATCTCACATACATGTTAGTGGTGCTTGCGAAGCAAAGTATCACTATTATTATCTTGCATACTTATTAGTGGTGCTTGCCAAAGGCGAAGCATCACTATTATTATCTCACATACTTATTAGTGGTGCTTGCCAACGGCGAAGCATCACTATTACTATGCTCCATGCCCATGCTTATTATTATTAGTGGTGCTTGCGAAGCAAAGCATCACTATTACCATCTTGCATACTTATTATTATTATTATTAGTGGTGCTTGCCAAAGGCGAAGCATCACTGTTATTATCTCACATACTTATTAGTGGTGCTTGCGAAGCAAAGCATCACTATTATTATCTTGCATACTTATTAGTGGTGCTTGCCAAAGGCAAAGCATCACTATTACTATGCTGTTGGCTTATTAGTGGTGCTTGCCAAAGGTGAAGCATCACTATTATTATCTCACATACTTATTAGTGGTGCTTGCCAAAGGCGAAGCATCCCTATTATTATCTCACTGACTTCTTCTTCTTCCTTCCATACAAACGTTGGCACGTAACTCGTCCCGCACCGTTTGTCACAGACCAACGAAAGAGGTATCAAATCATGCAGATTATTGAGGAGAGGTGTGCTATGACTTTAATAAGTGATCGGGCATACGATGTTCGCACAGTGGGCAAAAAATTGGGTGAAAAATCCCATAGACTTAACATTGCGACCAACTTTGACGAGTCGTAGCTCAGAGCGAGAATTTCACAGAAACATGTGAATCACCACATTTGAAGAGGCCGGCAAACTGTGCGAGAACATACCCCGCAGTGGGGTATAAGTTGTACCCCTGGAGCACAAGAACACCCCAAAGTTGCCCCATAGACATACTATGGTGAGGGATGGCCCATGAAACAGCATCTGAGCACACGTTTTTCCTACTATGGTAATTTACATAGGAATTTGTCATTGAACATAACTCTGCATCACAATGTCATAGAGACATGGGGGTGGGCTCATTTTACTCAGGCAACCAATCAGACTCTCAGGATCATTATGAAGCTGCCTAGCAACCATTTAGACCACCCTAGCAACTGATCCCATGGGCTGCCATTATAAAAGGCCCAAATGGATATCTTTGGATCATAGTGTCATAGAGAGATGGGGGTGGTACCCTAGCAACCCCATAGCAACACCCAAGCAACCACCCGGAGCATCCTAGCAACCGCATAGCAACACCCTAGCAACCGACCTGGGTACCTTAGCAACCACATAGCAGCACCTTAGCAACTACCCAGAGTACCCTCGCAACCGCATAGCAACACCTTAGCAAACACCCCGGGCACCCTAGCAACTGCATAGCAACACCCTGGCAACCGACCTGGGTACCTTAGCAACCACATAGCATCTATCTATCTCTGACAGACTGTATTGCCTTCAAAACATTCAAACGTTAAGCTTTTAAAACTACTTTAAACTTCAAACTATTTCAGACTGAAAACCATCAAACTTCAAACTTTTTAAAACTTTTAAAACTTTTTCAAACTTTCTGGTCCGGCTTCACAGTCGCCATTCCTGAATAAATCCTTGAAACTTACCTGTTTGCCTCTTGCCTCGTGGCTTCCTTCTGTGTTGTGACAGAAGACCAGACCAACTACACTAGCTGCCATGGATCCGCATACTCAATCTACGCTCACTCTCGAGAACTTTGTTCAAGCACTCAACTCAGCTCTCAACCTGCTCACCACCTCTACATCTGCCTCCGCCAGTCCCATGGCCCAGCCTGCTCTCTTCTCCGGTGAGGCGGTGGATTATAGTGGCTTTTTTGTTGCAGTACTCCCTCTACTTCAAGATGCAGCCGCAAGCCTTTCCCACCGATCGCTCAAAGGTAGTTCATAATCACACTCCTGTCCGGACGAGCGCTGCAATGGGTGAAATCTCTCTGGAATGCAGATAGCCCAGTCATTCACTCTCTAGCCTTTACTGCCCACTTTAAGTCTTTGGCCAAATCACCTCAAATCTATCTGTCCATGACCAGCTCTTTCGCCTACGCCAGGGAAGGAGCACAGTCTGGGAGTATGCCGTTCAGTTCCGCACTCTTGCGGCCTCTAGGGGTTGGAAAACGAAACAGCACTACTTACTGCCTTCTGACAAGGATTAAATCCCAGCGTTCACCTCCAGATGGCGATCTATGACGACAGAGTGGGTCTCAAAAGCTTTGTTCAGAAGGCCATCCGTATTTCCCAGCGTGTCACTGCCTGCACAGAGCATCAGCCACTCTCTCCACCACCTTCATCTGCACATCCGACTCCAGCACCAGAACCCATGCAGGTTGACAACTACCACCCCAGGCGAGCAGAGCGTGACAGGAGAATAAACGTGGGACTCTGTCTTTATTGTGGCGCGAGCGGTAATCTCCTCAACAACTGCCCGATCCGTCCACCCGCCCAGCGGTGAGTACTGTCCAACCAGCTGTGTCTAGCTTCTTCTTCGTGGGCAAGACCCTAAACTTTCAAACAGTAAAGTACCCCTATCCTTTGCCTCTGGTTCCGGCTGCCCTTCAGGAACTCAGTGGAGCTTGTACCTTCTCCAAACTGGACCTGCAAAGCGCTTACAACCTCATTCGGATATGCCCTGGAGATGAATGAAAAACAGCCTTCATCACCCCAACTGGCCACTATAAGTACTTGGTTATTCCATATGGGCTGGTCAACTCACCTTCCATCTTCCAGGGTTTCATGAATGAAGTGTTTCAGGAGTTCCTCCATCAGTTCGTTATTGTCTACATAGACGACATCCTCATCTACTCCCGGAACCTGACCGAACAACGCCACCACGTAGAGCAGGTCTTTCGGAAGCTGAAGCAATACCACCTTTACCTCAAGTTGGGGAAGTGCGAGTCCAGTTGAGTCCAGTTACCACCATCCAGTTGCTTGGGTATGTCATCACCCCTCAAGGCATCCAAATGGACTATAAGAAGGTTCAAGCTATCAAGCAATGGCCCTTACCCTCCTCTGTGAATGAACTGCAACACTTACTCAGATTTGCCAAATTTTATCGCCGGTTCATCCAATCTTTCAGCACCCTGATAGCTACACTCAACTCCTTACTTCAAAATAAGCCCAAGTCTCTGTCCTGGACACCAGCAGCCCTAGCCAGCATTGACCAGCTGAAGGAAGCCTTCTGCACCGCTCTCACCCTGACCCCAAGAAACCTTTCCTCGTTAAGGTGGATGCCTCCACCATGGGAGTGGCAGCGGTTCTGTCCCAATACTCCGGAGAGTATCTCAAGCTGCATCCCTGTGTGTATTTCTCCCGTTAGCTGTCCTCGGCGGAGCAACATTATGATATCGGGAATAGTGAGTTGTTGGCCATCAAACTTGCCCTAGAAGAATGGAGACAATGGCTGGAGGGAGCCCTTCATCCATTTCAAGTCATCACCAATCATCGCAACTTGGAATAACTCAAGAATGCCAAACGGTTGAACCCAAGACAAGCCCGGTGGGCCTTATTCTTCACACGCTTCAACTTCACTGTCACCTACCGGCCCGGACACACAACACCCGAGCTGACGCCTTGTCTCAGATTCACCAACTCCCACAGGAATCCTCCTCTCCAAAAACCATTCTCGCTCTGGCCTCAATAGTGAGTTCCATTCTCTGGTCCGTCGACGAGGACATCCAGCAAGCCACACTCACTAAACCAGCTCCACCAGGAGGTGAAATCCTACGTACCGTCCTCTCTCTGCCTTACCCTTCTGGACTCGCTCCATTCGTCTCTGGGCTCTGGACATCCAGGCAGCCAGCAAACCCTCTCGCTCCTCCAGAACAAGTACTGGTTGCCTAACATGGCGCGTGAAGTCTCCCAGTTTGTCGGAAGTTGCTCAATCTGTGCCATTTCAAAAACACCCCGTCATCTACCACATGGTCAGCTAATACCACTACGCATTCCTCATCAACCCTGGTCCCACCTCAGGGTTGACTTCGTCACCTACCTGCTGGAGTCCAACTCCAATACCTGCATCCTGGAGGCAGTTGATCAGTTCTCCAAGGCTTGTAGGCTCATTCCTCTACCCGGATTACCTACCGCCATGGAAATTACTTAGCTGAATTACTGTTTCATCGTGTGTTCAGGAACTTTGGTGTCCCCGAGGACATCATCTCCGACCGTTGACCGAAATTCATCTCTCGAGTCTGGCAAGCCTTCTTCCGGCTCCTAGGAGTTTCCGTCAGTTTAACCTCTGGATACCACCCTCAATCAAATGGCCAGACTGAGCGGAAAATCCAAGACATTGGGAGATACCTGTGCAGTTACTGCCATCAGAATCAGCACGACTGTTGCCGATTTCTACCCTGGGCTGAGTACGCACAGAATTCCCACCGTCAGCACTCCATTGTCCTCACCCCCTTCCAGAGAGGGTCCGGAGAGCCATCAGAAGTACCAGTGGTAGACTTAAGGTTCAGAGAGAGCGAGAGGGTTTGGGACTCTGCACACGTCCATCTTCAACAGGCAGTCCGGAGGTTTAAGACCCAAGTGGATGCCTGTCGCCTACCAGCTCCACCTTACAATCCGGAAGACAAGGTCTGGCTGTCCACATGGGACATCCGCCTCCGGCTGCCCAGTCGTAAGCTGAGTCCCCGCTTTAATGGTCCGTTCATCATCAGGAGGCAGATAAACAACGTCTCGTACCAACTGGACTTACCTCCCACTCATTCTATCGCACCATCATTCCATGTTTCCTTGTTAAAGCCTTACATTAATCCTGTCACTCCTTCTTCCCCAGGACCTGACGACCTTACCTCCTCCTCCCGAGATCGCTGGAGAGGACACCTTCTATTGGGTCAAAACCATGTTGGACTCCTAGTGTCGAGGAGGCCGCCTCGAATATCTGGTCGACTGGGAGGGTTACGGCCCGGAGGAACGGTCCTAGGTACCCAGAGACGACATACTCAACCCATCCTTGCTCACAGACCTCCACCATCTCCACCCTGACAGATCTGCACCCAGGAGCCACTGCTGCCCTCGACGTCGGCAGCGTGCGTCGGGAGCCGCCTGTGGAGGAGGGGGTACTGTACAGCTGTTGTGCTTACTGTGTGAAGAGTTTTGAAAAAGTGACCGTAGTATTCAGAAATGGATAGCACTTGTAAAACATGGTAAGTAGAATTTTGTACTGTAATGTAAACATGGACCATGTAACAAAAATTGCCCTTTCAGCCGAGAGTCTACCCAGGTGTCCTGTTTTTAGTCTGGTTTAATCTTTTGTCTTGTCTTAGCTTCTTCTGCAGAGATTTTCTATACAGTTTATTTCAATATAATTATGCAGAAATGCACAAAATTGGCCATCATTTTATGAATGAATTACAAAAGAGTTCATAGATTTTGGAAAATATAATTCAAGTCACCTTTATTTATATAGCACTTTATACAATACCGATAGTGTCGTGGACTTCAGCTCAGCCTTTAACACTATCATCCCAAACCTCCTCCTGCCCAAACTATCTCAGCTCTCCGTGCCCACCTCCGTCTGTCAGTGGATCAACAGCTTCCTGACAGACAGACAGCAGCTAGTGAGGCTGGGAAAATACACATCCAGCACCCGTACGATCAGCACTGGTGCTCCTCAGGGTTGTGTTCTCTCTCCACTGCTCTTCTCCCTGTACACCAACGACTGCACCTCTAAAGACCCCTCTGTCAAACTCCTGAAGTTTGCAGACGACACCACACTCATCGGCCTCATTCAGGATGGTGACGAGTCTGCTTACAGACAGGAGGTCGAGCAGCTGGCTGTCTGGTGCAGTCTCAACAACCTGGAGCTCAACACGCTCAAAACTGTGGAGATGACCGTGGACTTCAGGAGAAACCCCTCTGCACTCCCCCCACTCACCAACATGGACAGCACTGTGACTGCAGTGGAGTCATTCAGATTCCTGGGCACCACAATCTCTCAGGACCTGAAGTGGGACACTCACATAGACTCCATTGTTAAAAAGGCCCAGCAGAGGTTGTACTCCCTCCCCCAGCTGAGGAAGTTCACCCTGCCACAGGAGCTGCTGAAACAGTTCTACTCCGCCATCATTGAATCTGTACTCTGCACTTCTATAACTGTCTGGTTCAGCTCAGCTACCAAATCTGACCTCAGAAGACTACAGAGGGTAGTCCGGACTGCTGAGCGAATCATTGGTAGAACCATCCCTTCTCTCCAAGAACTGTAGTTATCCAGAGTGAGCAAAAGGGCTGGCATAATCACTCTGGACCCCTCACATCCAGCACACTCCCTCTTTGAACTGTTGCCATCTGGTCGACGCTACAGAGCACTGAGCACCAGAATGACCAGACACAGGAACAGTTTCTTCCCTCAGGCCATCCATCTCATGAACACTTGACAATAACCGTGGAACACACACTATTTATTCACTCATACACTTATTTATCTAACACTCATACTCAGCCTACACCTCAAATTTGCACATAATATACAGTACCTGTACATACAAAAAAAACTGTCTATTGTAATATACCTGCACACACAATTGTCAATTTATATATTTTTAATCCTTATTTACTTGTTCTATTTTTATTTTTATTATCTGTGTTTTTTGTTCTGTCACTGTCATTCTGTTACACTGTGGAAGCTTCTGTCACGAAAACAAATTCCTCGTATGTGTAAACATACCTGGCAATAAAGCTCATTCTGATTCTGATTCTGAAAACATCTTTGTGTTAGGAAACAGGAAAAACTGTGTCAATGATGCAAACTAATTTTAATTCTGCTGTAAATCATCTCAAAAAAGAGGTCAGTAGTAAACATTAATCCTTCTTTACATTCAGTATATAAAGAAAGTTTTGCAAAACACTAAACAGTTCTGTGTTTATAATGATTTTTGTTGTTGTTGTTTTTCTTTAACAAACATTCATTATCTTTTTAGAATGTAAGTTTAACAAATAATACAAATAAATACGGTTATTTAAGGAACCTTCAAACAATGTTGCAGTAAAAATATATTCTCCAAACATGATAAAACTATGAGATATCCAAAGGTTTTGGAATGTGTCCTGGTATGAGGGATAAAATCCTACCTTACAAAGGAAAACAATAACTCCCAATCTCAAAGTCTTCATTGTTTTCATTTGAAGCAAAATGTTTGGAAAGGTCCTTCAGATAGTACTTCCTTACTTTTGAGAATGTCAAGTTCTTTAAATGTGGTTTCTGTAGGGTGGGGGATGGGAGGCGGAGTTTGCGGCCAAGTGGATTTTTTTCTTGCTTTACGTGTGAGTGGTGTCAGGATAAAAAAAGAAAAAAGAAACTCAAAACTGAAAATGCATGTATTTGTCAGTGAATGCACAGTACAGTATATCAGTATTTATGTACACTTTATTCTATGACTTGACTGGAACCAAGGAGGTCTATAATATCTTAAAAGGGGTCATTGATTATGATTTCATCTTTTTACTTTAGTTAGTGTGTAATGTGGCTGTTTGATCATAAACAACATCTGCAAAGTTATGCTCAAAGTGCAATGCAAAGGGAGAAATGGTCTTTTACAGAATTTGCTTTGTAAGGCCTACAACAAACGGCTGGTTGGGACTACAACAAGCTACTTCCTGGGTTAGTGACATCACAAACCCTGATATTTACATAAATCCTGCCTCCGGGAGCATGCAACAAAGGGGGTGGGGTCACATTGGGCTGCTTTAGAGAAGAGGAATATATGTTGTATAGTACGGTGTTGTTGCCATGCAATCGAAACACTGTTATTTTCACCCGATAGCAGGGCCTCTTTTTTCAGCCTTCCTTGGGATGCTAAAATTTATTTTTAATTAGGTTCCTGACAATTATAATCCAAATACAGATATCTGTGCTGCACATTTTACAGAGGACAGCTTCCTCAATCTACATAAGTTCAATGCCGGATTCGCCCAAAAGCTTGTCCTCAAAGAAGAACATATTAGATAGTTGGCTACACTCATTCTACAAAGACAAATCTAATGGTTACAGTATACAGTCAGTAGCAATCACTACAGAGCCCCAGTCTGTAATCAAATAATCCCTTTGAGGATAGTAGTAAACTTTACTACTAAAGCTTCAGTAAAGATAAAATTGTATATCAAAATATAAACAGCAGTAGCATTTACAAATAACAGCATATTTAAAAATATTAGACTAATATTAAATATTAGAGAAAAAAACCCTTTCTAACATGCAACAGTTTACATAAAGTACAACAATGACTGGCAATTAAAGACTGAAACACAGGGGTATAAATACACAGGGTAACTAACATTACCTTGTCAGCCCGCAGGAACTACTAGTGATCTGGATCATTATTTTATAATGAAAGACATGTTAAAAATGTAAACAACTTAACTGCTCACTAATACTCGAGCATTACCTTGTCAGCCCCAAGTAACTACTAGTGACCTGAACCATTATTTTAAAGTGAAAAACATGTTGACTCTTCAGTAATTACTCAAGCATCACCTTGTCAGCCTGTAGGGCCATCATTTTAAAATGAAAAACACATTAACAAGTTAAACAACTTAACCCGTCATTAATACTCAGGTGGGTTGACAAGGTAACACTTGAGTAGTTAATGAGGGGCTAATGTGTTTTTCACTTTAAGATAATGGTCCAGATCACTAGTGGTTCCTGTGGGCTGACAAGGTAATGCTCAAGTAATAAGTGAGGGGTTGACATTGATTTCACAAGTAATTTAAGTTATTTAAAGGGGTCATATGACGTTGCTAAAATAACATTATTTTGTGTATTTGGTATAATGCAATGTGTTTATGCGATTTAAGGTTAAAAAAACACATTATTTCCATATAATGTACATTATTGTTTCTCCTCTATGCCCCGCCTTTCTTAAACCCATCGATTTTTACAAAGCTCATCGTTCTAAAAAAGCGAGCTGTGCTCTGATTGGCAAGCTATCCAGTGCGTTGTGATTGTACGAATACCTCAAGCGTGTGACGGAAATGTTACGCCCCTTACCATAATGTGATGCCGTCTCCCAGCAGGATGAGACAAAACCAATAAAACCCATTACAAATGAGGCATTGTCAGACACTTGGCCAGGTTTTGTGTGAGTCTTTGCTCCCTATGTGCTCCGTCATCCATTTTCTCTGTCTCATGTTTTAAATTAATTCCCAGGTGTTTCCTATGTTGATTGTCTTATGAGTTCCAGGTTTCCCTTGTCTTCCCCTCATCAGTTTCTATGTATTTAAAGTGTGTTCTAGTTCTTGTCCTTTGTCAGTCGTTGAACATCATCCTGATGTGTCGAGTCCTGTGATCCCCAGCCTTTGTTGAATAAACCCTTTTGAGTTACTTTACTCCTTGTCTCCTCGCTCCTTTGTTCATGTGCTCCTCGTGTGTGTGAATTGTGACAGGCATTTGTTGCATCCAGTGGGGACATAATTACTGATTATAATGACTTATACTGTCTTTTTACGCGTTGCGTTGCATATCGCGCTGCGTAAACATAAAACCATGTCTGCATTTGTGATCGGAGAAACAACAAGCCTACTCTACACTGCTCAAAAGCGTTTGAATCATAAGTGGCAAATTATTTAAATATAAAAAAAATACTTACAGGCTGTGAGTCAGAAGCGCAAGACTGTCCTTGCAAAGTTGGAACTGGCCAACTTTATAGAAACAGCCTTTGTGCCACAGATGCATTGTAGGCTACTGGTTCAGGAAACTGTCCTCATCCTCCATAAAATGCATAGCACCCATCTGAATATTTGGGTTGAACTGTTCCGGAACAGTGTTGTATATACAACTCAACCACTGATTTCTAGTTGTGTCCTCTTTTGGAAGGCCAAACAAAGTAGTTTCGCTTTCACAACAAATCTTCACGACATGGCGGCAGCGGCAACAACAACACTACAGCATGAATAAAAGTTACGCCTTCTTTCTTTGAGTGAACATTTGGGCGGCGTTATGCAGATCTTCCCACAACGTGACGTAGATATGTGGGGGCGTGTTAGAAGTTTTAAGCCGTTTTAGGTAGAAGTGGTTGACTCTTAACTTTTATAAAGAATATCTCTTTGGATTTGAGACTTTAGTCTTTGCAACTTTACAGATCTTCTTTATGCTTTAAGCTTGTAACACTCCAAAGAGAAAGGAAAAATTTAAATCGCATCATATGACCCCTTTAGTGGATTTTTTTCTTGCTTTACGTGTGAGTGGTGTCAGGATAAAAAAAGAAAAAAGAAACTCAAAACTGAAAATGCATGTATTTGTCAGTGAATGCACAGTACAGTATATCAGTATTTATGTACACTTTATTCTATGACTTGACTGGAACCAAGGAGGTCTATAATATCTTAAAAGGGGTCATTGATTATGATTTCATCTTTTTACTTTAGTTAGTGTGTAATGTGGCTGTTTGATCATAAACAACATCTGCAAAGTTATGCTCAAAGTGCAATGCAAAGGGAGAAATGGTCTTTTACAGAATTTGCTTTGTAAGGCCTACAACAAACGGCTGGTTGGGACTACAACAAGCTACTTCCTGGGTTAGTGACATCACAAACCCTGATATTTACATAAATCCTGCCTCCGGGAGCATGCAACAAAGGGGGTGGGGTCACATTGGGCTGCTTTAGAGAAGAGGAATATATGTTGTATAGTACGGTGTTGTTGCCATGCAATCGAAACACTGTTATTTTCACCCGATAGCAGGGCCTCTTTTTTCAGCCTTCCTTGGGATGCTAAAATTTATTTTTAATTAGGTTCCTGACAATTATAATCCAAATACAGATATCTGTGCTGCACATTTTACAGAGGACAGCTTCCTCAATCTACATAAGTTCAATGCCGGATTCGCCCAAAAGCTTGTCCTCAAAGAAGAACATATTAGATAGTTGGCTACACTCATTCTACAAAGACAAATCTAATGGTTACAGTATACAGTCAGTAGCAATCACTACAGAGCCCCAGTCTGTAATCAAATAATCCCTTTGAGGATAGTAGTAAACTTTACTACTAAAGCTTCAGTAAAGATAAAATTGTATATCAAAATATAAACAGCAGTAGCATTTACAAATAACAGCATATTTAAAAATATTAGACTAATATTAAATATTAGAGAAAAAAACCCTTTCTAACATGCAACAGTTTACATAAAGTACAACAATGACTGGCAATTAAAGACTGAAACACAGGGGTATAAATACACAGGGTAACTAACATTACCTTGTCAGCCCGCAGGAACTACTAGTGATCTGGATCATTATTTTATAATGAAAGACATGTTAAAAATGTAAACAACTTAACTGCTCACTAATACTCGAGCATTACCTTGTCAGCCCCAAGTAACTACTAGTGACCTGAACCATTATTTTAAAGTGAAAAACATGTTGACTCTTCAGTAATTACTCAAGCATCACCTTGTCAGCCTGTAGGGCCATCATTTTAAAATGAAAAACACATTAACAAGTTAAACAACTTAACCCGTCATTAATACTCAGGTGGGTTGACAAGGTAACACTTGAGTAGTTAATGAGGGGCTAATGTGTTTTTCACTTTAAGATAATGGTCCAGATCACTAGTGGTTCCTGTGGGCTGACAAGGTAATGCTCAAGTAATAAGTGAGGGGTTGACATTGATTTCACAAGTAATTTAAGTTATTTAAAGGGGTCATATGACGTTGCTAAAATAACATTATTTTGTGTATTTGGTATAATGCAATGTGTTTATGCGATTTAAGGTTAAAAAAACACATTATTTCCATATAATGTACATTATTGTTTCTCCTCTATGCCCCGCCTTTCTTAAACCCATCGATTTTTACAAAGCTCATCGTTCTAAAAAAGCGAGCTGTGCTCTGATTGGCAAGCTATCCAGTGCGTTGTGATTGTACGAATACCTCAAGCGTGTGACGGAAATGTTACGCCCCTTACCATAATGTGATGCCGTCTCCCAGCAGGATGAGACAAAACCAATAAAACCCATTACAAATGAGGCATTGTCAGACACTTGGCCAGGTTTTGTGTGAGTCTTTGCTCCCTATGTGCTCCGTCATCCATTTTCTCTGTCTCATGTTTTAAATTAATTCCCAGGTGTTTCCTATGTTGATTGTCTTATGAGTTCCAGGTTTCCCTTGTCTTCCCCTCATCAGTTTCTATGTATTTAAAGTGTGTTCTAGTTCTTGTCCTTTGTCAGTCGTTGAACATCATCCTGATGTGTCGAGTCCTGTGATCCCCAGCCTTTGTTGAATAAACCCTTTTGAGTTACTTTACTCCTTGTCTCCTCGCTCCTTTGTTCATGTGCTCCTCGTGTGTGTGAATTGTGACAGGCATTTGTTGCATCCAGTGGGGACATAATTACTGATTATAATGACTTATACTGTCTTTTTACGCGTTGCGTTGCATATCGCGCTGCGTAAACATAAAACCATGTCTGCATTTGTGATCGGAGAAACAACAAGCCTACTCTACACTGCTCAAAAGCGTTTGAATCATAAGTGGCAAATTATTTAAATATAAAAAAAATACTTACAGGCTGTGAGTCAGAAGCGCAAGACTGTCCTTGCAAAGTTGGAACTGGCCAACTTTATAGAAACAGCCTTTGTGCCACAGATGCATTGTAGGCTACTGGTTCAGGAAACTGTCCTCATCCTCCATAAAATGCATAGCACCCATCTGAATATTTGGGTTGAACTGTTCCGGAACAGTGTTGTATATACAACTCAACCACTGATTTCTAGTTGTGTCCTCTTTTGGAAGGCCAAACAAAGTAGTTTCGCTTTCACAACAAAACACACAGCGACTCTACAACATGGCAGCGGCGGCAACAGCAAGAATTAAAGTTACGCCTTCTTTTTTTTGCGTGAACATTTGGGCGGCGCTATGCAAATCTTCCCACATCGTGACATAAACATGTGGGGGCATGTTAGAACGAGCCGTTTTAGGTAGGAGTGGTTGACTCTTAACTTTTATAAAGAATATCTCTTTGGATTTGAGACTTTAGTCTTTGCAACTTTACAGATCTTCTTTATGCTTTAAGCTTGTAACACTCCAAAGAGAAAGGAAAAATTTAAATCGCATCATATGACCCCTTTAATATATTTTATATCTGACACATACTGTACAGCCATACATTTCTGTGAGACCCTAGTGATATTCTAACAGACATTGTAATCTGGAAGATGTTGTTTTGTGCTTAGCACAATACAGTCAGTGTCTTCATTAAGGATGAAAACAGTTTTAGACAAGAGAACATTGTTTATATTCATATCCGCATCACTTCAAAATTATTAAAAATTTTAAATGAATTATTATTATTATTATTATTATTATTCTGTGTGTAGGTTTGAAATAAACTACTCTTTGGTAAGAGTATAGTAGTCACAATCTCAACCTGTAGTCAACTTATTTGGGGGGGGGGGGTATAATATTCATAAATTAGTTTCCTCAAAGAACCCATTTGAGGTGCAAGCTTCTGAAAAATAAATTGTATGTTTATATTTCATGTTAAGCATAAAACAAGACAATAGATACAGGTTACTTTTGTGATTAGTAAATAATTAGTTATTCTTTATTAATTGGTCATAGTTAGCAAGTAGTTCTTAATGCGGATATTTTATTTAGTAATTACTGAATACCTAATAAGGAACTACTTTTGTCCTAAATTTGCTATTACTTACTGCTTTGTTAATGTTGCTTCCATATTAGTTAATAGTATTAAGTTCAGTGTTAATGTAGTACTACCTATTACTTACTACAGTACATAGTTATTTGTTAACAACGGATCATTATTCTAAAGTGTTACCTGAATTTCCATAGAAGCAAACGAGGGAGCAAACCAGCACAGGGAACGGGGGAAAACAGGAACTAAACACAGGAAACCAACACAGAAACAATGGGAAAGTAAACATCTTGAGAGTCCTTAAACAAAAGTCACCATGAAATCAAAATGGAAAATTCTTATTTTTTAATGGAATACTTTAGTGTTTATTATAAATAATTTATCCATGCACTTCATTATTTTTTTTTAAATTCATGTGCCCTCGTAATCTTTAATCAAAAATGTTAACCTCCCCTCCCCCTCAAAACAACTCATCTTCTCTTCCAGTCACGAGCTATGGCACAAGGGTGGAGCTAGTGACCTGAGGGTTAAACGCTGGGATAAACCAGTCATGTGGGAGTACGTTACCCCTAAACATTGAAAAGATATTAGGATATTATGACAAAATTACTCTAAGGACATCGCAAACTAATTTTTTTCATGAATATGTCTTAACCTGATGGAGGATGTGCTCAGTCATTCAGGCAGTCTCTCTCTCTCTCTCCCTCTCTCTGTTTAGACGGATGAAGTGCTGAACTCCACCCTGTATAAAGCACCTGTGGACCCAGCCAACTGGTTTGGTGTTAGGAAAGATGCTACTATACTTGGTTACACCAAGGTGAGATTCTGTTTTACCTTTCACACAAACAAAAGTGAAAATACTTACTCTATTTGACCTGGAAATATCTCCACATTTTTGGCTTTTTGTAGTATTTTTATATGATGTTTATGAGATGTTTTGTGCTGTTGATCGTCGTCGTCATCCTTAACAAATAAAACATTTATTCATGCTGTGAATCCAGTGGAGAGAAATCCCCCATGACTAACTGCAAACTGGCATTCAGATCTGCCTCCATTTTGTTTGCAACTGCCCAACTTCCAACGATCCAATCAATTCCTGAAGGACGAAATCAAGTCCCGCCCTCTCATTTCAGATGTCGTTTCACTCGGATATACGTCACAGTAGAGAAGAAAAGACAATCGCAACTTCCGTTTCATGCCAACTTTAAACAAAAGATGGGGAAAACAAGACAGGACTATAACACCCTCTCTCTTGCATTTGGCCACAAGTTCTCATTAAAATCTCATCAACGTAACTACAAAGGAACACATGACTAATGCACTATTAACATTCTAGTAACTACTATTAACTAACAAGAAACTCTGATTAATGATTTATTAAGTAATAGTGCTCAGTTGAAACTGGTAGTTCATTATTAGCTAATCAATAACTACAATATTTTACATATACATATATCCTGGATAACTCCTAAGAACTACTCTATACAGCTTCATAATTAATGTGAATTATGCATAATGTATAATTAATTATAAAGTAAAGATCATGTTAACCCTCTAGCATTGTTGGGGAGTAACTAGTTACATGTAATGGAATTACGTAATTTAATTACAAAATAAAAGTAATTGTAATCAGTTACAGTTACTGAGAAAAAATATGTAATTAAATTACAGTTACTTATGAAAATGTTACAGATTACAAAGGGGGTTACATCTGCTTTTTTCACACACACTCCCACATACAGATTTGATTGATTTCTTTCATAAATTGTAGTGACTACTCTAAAATACGAAACAACAATGTTTCAGGAGTTTAGAACAAGCTTATTCAATAACTCTTTTATTTCCTATATGGGTTTATATATAGTTATGCTTCATTTTTTAAAGATTAACTGTTTTTTCCCAAGGCATTGTTAGATTCCAGTGTTTACGGTCATAGCTATGTAAAGATTTGATTTAAAAAAACGGTATCATGGCTAATAAAACATTTCTTGTTATGATTTTAAATATGTATTTAACCTCAGTATGATCTCAAAGTAAGTCTGATTTTGTGGTGGCTGTGCTTCAAAGGGGACATTGATCTTCCACAAGTTGATATGATTCTTTAGGGTCTTCATTAACGGTCTGCAACAAACTTTGGTTAAAATTCCTCAGTGGTCATGTAAAACAACACCCTTTTTACCTTGCTCTGTTCACAGCGACTCATATTGGGGCATGCCCCTTTAAATGCTAATGAGCTCTGCTCACCCGCCCCTTTCTTCTGTGAAAGAGCAAAGGCGATTTGCAAATAATCATAAAAAATATAAAGTGTCAGACTTACTTCTGGAGGTGCAGCTGGATGACGAACAATAGGTACTGATCTATCCTTGAGTTTTAACTTTTTAACAAAACCTGCCTTGAACTGTCCCTTGTTCAGAAAGCAGTCTGGAGTAAAATTATTTGCGCAGATATAAACGAATTTAGGTGTATTCAGTGGCGCATTGCCATTAAAAACAAAACTAATGCACTGCGTCCTTAGTGGCTCTGATGTCGGGAGAAAATTAAGATTCTTATGTTCTTCTACATTACAAAACTACAAAACACCTACATTGCTTACAAGACATTGTCGCTACAGCTGCTGGAGCGTGGAGAAAATTATGGACTTTGTACAACTGGCTGAGGGCGAAAATATGCTAATATTGGACAGTACATCAGCGGTTGTGGGCGGGGCCTGAACAATATTACATCATACTGCTCAGAAAATCAAAACGGCTTGATAATTGAGACTATTTAGGATTTTGGGGGATTAAAAAAAAGGAGTGAATGGATTTTTATCATTGTAGGGTGGTTGTGTCCACACACTGCTAAGATACATTTATATGCAAACATCATGTAAAAGTGAATTTTGCACCCAGTGTCTACTTTAAAATTTAAATATAATCTTAATTCAAGCGATGAATGATTTCGAAAGTCTGACAGTAATCAGTTGCATACTACTGTAAAGTTTAACCCTGTCTGGGTTACATGTTTGAAAATGATAAACAGTTGAAAACATTAGAAATTTAGAAAAGTAATCAAAAAGTAATCAAATGTAATCAGTTACATTACTTTAATAAAGTAACTGAAAAGTTACACTACTTATTATATTTTAAGTATGGTAATTTGTAATCTGTAACCTATTACATTTCCAAAGTAACCGTCCCAACACTGCCCACTAGTAATGACTAATGCATTACCAAATCATTCTAAAGGAACTACTAATTACTTGGATCAGTATTCTAAAGTGAAAAGCATCATAACTCCCTAATATTGACTGAAGTCATTGTAAACTTTTGAGATACAGTGGGGCAAAAAAGTATTTAGTCAGCCACCAATTGTGCAAGTTCTCCCACTTAAAAAGATGAGAGAGGCCTGTAATTTTCATCATAGGTATACTTGTAAAAAAACACACTGGAAAAATCCAGAAAATCACATTGTAGGATTTTTTAAGAATTAATTGGTAAATTCCTCGGTAAAATAAGTATTTGGTCACCTACAAACAAGCAAGATTTCTGGCTCTCACAGACCTGTAACTTCTTCTTTAAGAGGCTCCTCTGTCCTCCACTCATTACCTGTATTAATGGCATCTGTTTGAACTCGTTGTCAGTATAGCGGGGGGGGGGGGGGGGGGGGGGGGGGGGGGGGGGGGGGGGGGGGTTAGGACCCACGCACTTTTGGGGCCGTTTTATTAGCAGTAACAGTACTAGTAGTAATGCAATAGAAATTATAAATGTATCTACCCAAGAGTTATAAATAAAACAAAATTAAGGCTTATTTCTGCATTTCCGGCAAAATTACCCCTCCTCCCTCCTTCCCCATTCACTGCATGGTTCTTTCCCGACCTACGTAGAGTCACTGAGTGAGATCAAATGGTGAACTGTTATTAGAGATGTCTTCGAGTTCGACGTAGATGTATAAGTCCATCAAAAGATCTAAATATTTGTGGATTGGAAACAAATGGAAAATTGACAAGCTTGTGCTGCAATTCTATGGATGTTTTGCCCACCAGGTCTTTGAGCCAGTCACAGGACTGAAAACTATGAATTGTAGCCTCTAAATTTGATAATGCTTAACACCATTGGTTCGAAGCGCTGTCAATGCTTTGTAAAGCCTTTTTACCATGCCAGTAAAGCTACTGGAATCTCAATTTACCAGTTGCTGATTGCGATGCTGATTTTTTCAAATAGGATACACATCTCGACGTTCTATGTTTTAAAATATTGCCCTGGTCACACTGAGCCAATATTTAATCTGATGACTTTTGTGTGACTGATCACGCTGTAGCTAGCATGAGTAGCCTAACAAAATGCTTTCTCTGAAAAAATTTAAGAAAAAAATATAATTTAGCTAAAATCACAAAACACAAATATATATTCGTTCTCATATATTTGTCTTCGGTCTGTGCAATGGAGATGCATCTCGAACAAATGGAACTTATATGCTTCCGTGGCTATGGGTAGGTTTATGACAAAATACTAATACCTAAAAGCAATAGCAAAAGTAGTATGTCAGTATTATTAAATTGCAGACAAAGATTTTGCATAACTAGGTTGGCTTGTATGTTTGGTGCAGTATGGGTACGGTAGGGGGCCCAACCTCATTTTCTTTCATAGGGCCCAAAATTGCTAGCGGCGCCCCTGACTCAACCACTCATCAGCAGTTACATGCATAAAACAGGATATCTGCATTAACTACACTATAATTGTGTGAAGAAAGTGACTGGTTTCAACACTAATTTAGACTGTTGATTCAGACAAATGTCAGAACCTTAACTTAGATAGATATAAAAAGTTAACTTGCTTTTACAGTGGGGCAAAAAAGTATTTAGTCAGCCACCAATTGTGCAAGTTTTCCCACTTAAAATGATGAGAGAGGCCTGTAATTTTCATCATATGTATACCTCAACTATGAGAGACAAAATGAGAGAAAAAAAATCTAGAAAATCACATTGTAGGATTTTTAAAGAATTAATTGGTAAATTCCTCTGTAAAATAAGTATTTGGTCACCTACAAAGCAAGATTTCTGTCTCTCACAGACCTGTAACTTCTTCTTTAAGAGGCTCCTCTGTCCTCCACTGGTTACCTGTATTAATGGCATCTGTTTGAACTTGTTATCAGTATAAAAGACATCTGTCCACAACCTCAAACAGTCACACTCCAAACTCCACCATGGCCAAGACTAAAGAGCTGTCAAAGGACACCAGAAACAAAATTGTAGACCTGCACCAGGCTGGGAAGACTGAATCTGCAATAGGTAAGCAGCTTGGTGTGAAGAAATCAACTGTGGGAGCACTTATTAGAAAATGGAAGACATACAAGACCACTGATAATCTCCCTTGATCTGGGGCTCCACGCAAGATCTCACCCTGTGGGGTCAAAATGATCACAAGAACTGTGAGCAAAAATCCCAGAACCACACGGGGGGACCTAGTGAATGACCTGCAGAGAGCTGGGACCAAAGTAACAAAGGCTACCATCAGTAACACACTGTGCCGCCAGGGACTCAAATCCTGCAGTGCCAGACGTGTCCCCCTGCTTAAGCCAGTACATGTCCAGGCCCGTCTGAAGTTTGCTAGAGAGCATTTGGATGATCCAGAAGAGGATTGGGAGAATGTCATATGGTCAGATGAAACCAAAATATAACTTTTTGGTAAAAACTCAACTTGTCTTGTTTGGAGGAGAAAGAATGCTGAGTTGCATCCAAAGAACACCATACCTACTGTGAAGCATGGGGGTGGAAATATCATGCTTTGGGGCTGTTTTTCTGCAAAGGGACCAGGACGACTGATCCGTGTAAACGAAAGAATGAATGGGGCCATGTATCGTGAGATTTTGAGTGAAAACCTTCTTCCATCAGCAAGGGCATTGAAGATGAAACGTGGCTGGGTTTTTCAGCATGACAATGATCCCAAACACACCGCCCGGGCAACGAAGGAGTGGCTTTGTAAGAAGCATTTCAAGGTTCTGGAGTGGCCTAGCCAGTCTCCAGCTCTCAACCCCATAGAAAATCTTTGGAGGGGGTTGAAAATCCGTGTTGCCCAGCGACAGCCCCACAACATTACTGCTCTAGAGGAGATCTGCATGGAGGAATGGGCCAAAATACCAGCAACAGTGTGTGAAAACCTTGTGAAGACTTACAGAAAACGTTTGACCTCTGTCATTGCCAACAAAGGGTATATAACAAAGTATTGAGATGAAATTTTGTTATTGACCAAATACTTATTTTCCACTATAATTTGCAAATAAATTCTTTAAAAATCCTACAATGTGATTTTCTGGATTTTTTTTCTCATTTTGTCTCTCATAGTTGAGGTATACCTATGATGAAAATTACAGGCCTCTCTCATCTTTTTAAGTGGGAGAACTTGCACAATTGGTGGCTGACTAAATACTTTTTTGCCCCACTGTATATGAAAGGTTTTGGATAGTAATGACTTAAGTGTTGCTACTGTTACGGGGCTGACGAGACGTGAGACTTGCGGATCCATTCGCAAAATGCTGAAACAATACTCGGCAGAGGGAAGGGATCAGAGTGAGTGTTAAATAGTGAGGGAGTGATATGAAACAGTTTGTGTGGTGCGAGAGTCAATGAAAAGGAAAGTTCATGGACCGGATTCGTGACAGCTACATCCTTTTGAAGAAATTACTAATTATTTGGATCAGTATTCTAAAGTGAAGATCATGGTAACCCTCTAGTAATGATTTGTGTTACCAAATCTAGCTAAATGAATTACTAACCAGAACCATACAAAAACCTCAAAAGTTTACAATGATTTTAGTAATGACTAGGGAGTTATCACGATCTTCACTTTAGAATACTGATCTAAAAAATTAGTAATTCCTTTAGAAGGATGTAGTAACATATGCATAATTACCATCCAATACTTTACAAAACCCTAAAAAAGCTTACAATGATTTCAGTCATTAGTAGAGAATTAATCATGCTATTCACTTTAGAATACTGATCCAAATAATTAGTAGTTCCTTCTGAAGAATTTGGTAATACTAGAGTCATTACTAGTGGGTTACCATGACCTTCACTTTAGAATTAATTATACATTATGCATTACTCATATTAATTATGAACCTGTATACAGTAGTTCTTAGTAGTTCTTAGGGAGGTTTGAAGTTAGTAGTTACTGATTAGCTAATAGTGAACTACCATATTCGCAGTTGTTCCACCCTGATTTGGCATTCTTGCAATCATGCAAATATATTTCAGTTGTGAAAACACAAATATAGCACACTGGCAAAGTGAATTACTAATTACAGTGTTTACATTTTTTTTAAATAGTTTGACCTCTTTGTCCTACCTCATTGTCATTGTGATTTCGAGAGGGAATCCCCCATTTATATGCGGATGTCATTCCCAAAACTTTGCAGCATGTATGCCAAGTTATTCCTCTTAGCAGCATGAAAAATTATTTTTCGTTTTGAGTGGTGAGTGGATTCTGACTAACTGAAACACCTCTAATTAGCCATTAGTTCTAGAAATCAGACATGTCTGTGATTGGCTACAATGTCCAACGCTGCAAAAACCAGAGTGCAAACACAGAGACAGATTGGAGTCTGCTGTGAGGCGGCTGCTACTTACTTTAGTTTTGTTGTTTAAGATTATTTTGTTATTAAAGTTACGTTTGTCGGTGTTACGGTTTAACTGGTGACCATGTTATCTAGTGATCAACTTCCTGTTTCAGGGCCTCCAGTCCAGATGTGATGGAATGACTGCAGCAGATTCGTTGATTCTGAAAGCACAAACTGACGTGTTATTAGGCTGTCTAATAAAAGCAGACTTGCCCATTACATGATTTTGGTATTCTTGTTAAGATTACAAATTATTTGTATGATCACCCGTAGCGGCTGAAGTACAGAAAACAAACAAAAAAGTCTGCTTTGCACAGGTTTCAAACACACGCTAAAGAAAGACAGTGACAAAGACACTGAGCTATCAAACTGCACGAGTTCAGCTGCAGATTTTTGGATTGACGTCATGATTTTACTCTTGGCCTGACATTATGCAGCTGACTGAATTAAGGAAATGTGCCCGTGTTAACATGTTAACATCAGGAAAATGAACCATGGTTTTATTATAGAAAAACATATATTACATTTTATGGTTTATGATGTTAAAGTATATTTTATGGAATCTCAGACAACTGTATATTTGTGGCTACTGTGGTTTAATTACAAACGCTATCGTTAAACTATTTACTATAGTATATAAATAGTATATACTATTTACTATACTATTTACTATAGTATATAGTCCACTACACACCTCAGATCACTTCCTCCTCACTCTTAACCTCAACATGGTTCCTGACACAGCACATACCCCTACACATGTTATTTTTCGACGTAACCTACGCTCTCTCTCACCCTCCCGGCAATCTGCTATGGTTTCATCTTTGCTTCCTTCCCCTTAACAGTTATTATCTCTTGATGTTAACAGTGCTACTGATATTTTCTGCGCCACTCTTAAGTCTTGTTTAGACACTGTCTGCCCCTTGTCTTCCAGGCCAGCTCGTACCACCTCTTCTGCCCCTTGGCTATCTGATGTTCTCCGTGAGTTTCGTTCTAAGCTCAGAGCTGCAGAAAGAGTATGGCGCAAATCACAAAATCCTACTGACCTTAATGTATATCGATCACTCCTCTCTTCATTCTCTGCAAATGCCTCCACTGCTAAAAGGACATACTATCACAACAAAATTAACAATTCCCCTAACTCTCGCATACTCTTTAAAACATTTTCCTCCCTTCTTTGTCCTCCTCCTCCCCCTCCTTCATCAACTCTAACAGCTGACGACTTTGCCACATTCTTCATTAATAAAATGTCAAACCTCAGAGCACAATTTGCCACACCACAAACTGTCAAACACATCTCCAGCAAACATACACGCGTTTTCATCCTTCTCTCCACTCTCTGAGGCAGAAGTCTCTAAACTCATCCTTTCCAATCATCCTACTACTTGTCTGCTTGTTCCTATTCCACCTCATCTCCTTCAAG
>NW_015507425.1:0-7714 GCF_001515645.1 Sinocyclocheilus grahami | reverse complement strand
TTTTTTGTATATATATATATATATATATATATATATATATATATATATATATATATATATATAGTATATATATACTACAGTACAATATACAATATATTTCTGATGTGCTGCAAAAGATTATTGAACTTCGCAAATTAGAAAGTGGCTGTAGGAAAGGAGCTACAATAAACCATTAATAATTCCCATTTCCAACATAAGTGCAATAATTAAAATTTTACAATCAACAAAAAATATAACAAATCTGCCTGGAAGAGGACGTGGGTCTATTTTGTCTTAAAGGGTTAGTTCACCCAAAAATGAAAATTATGTCATTAATTACTCACCCTCATGTTGTTTCAAACCCGTAAGACCTTCGTTCATCTTCGCAATACAAATTAAGATATTTTTGATGGAATCTGAGAGCTGTCTGACCCTGCATAGACAGCAACGCAACTGAAATGTTCCCATCCAGAGACGTAACAAGGAGATCTTTAAAATAATCCATGTGACATCAGAGGTTCATCCACAATTATACGAAGCTATGAGAATAATTTTTGTGCGCAAAAGAAAAAAAAAACGAATTTATTCAACAATTAGTCTACTCCGCATCACCCTGGTGCCATTTTGGAGAATATCTGCTGGACGTAAACAGCATATGCTGTCCATGCTAGAAATCTTATAATGGGCTGTGGTTGGATCTTCCAACAGAACAATGATCCACAAACAAACATCAAAATCAAAACAAAAATGGGTCATTGAGAACAAAACCAAGCTTTTGCCATGGCCAACCCAGTTCCCTGACCTGAACCCTGTAGAAAATTAGTGGGGTGAACTTGAGAGGAGAAGCACCGACATGAAGCTGGGAATCTGAAGGGTCTAGACTAGAGAGAAGGAATGGTCTCTTGCCAGATGTTCTCTAAACTTATCAGGCATTATAGGTGAATACTCAGAGCTGTTATCTTGGCAAAAGGAGGTTGCAGAAAGTATTGAATTAATTGTGGCCAATGTGTATTAGAGAAAAACATTTATTTCATAATGAGATTTCTTTCCCATTTTAAATTCTTATTCTAATTTCTAAAATAAAAGATCAAAAGGATTAAAGATGCTGATTTATTTTCACAACCTTCTTTGATCATATTTACCTAGGGTATTAATAATTTTGAGCACAACTCTAAATGCTATAGCCTACTTTGTAAACGAGTTACCTTGTGACTTGTGTTCACTAGCCGATTCATTCTAAAGTATGAAATATAAACGTTATTTTCTGCTTGTGAATATATTCGCAAACAGGTGATATGTAGGCTAAATGATCACACGATTTGATCATATGAAAAAAATATATATATATCACACAGTATCAGCTTGACACAGGATTCAAACCCATATAAAATAGTAGGCCTACCTTTTATTGTATGACAGGTGCAATCATGTTGAGCTAATCAGCCACACTGATATATGTGGATCTATGTACACAAGCCTCTTGTTACGCTGTGACTTAAGGAAGCTTCTTTCTTTGATTCTTTGAATGTGCCTGTGTTAACTTATGACCTCTATTTTCTAGCCAAAATCAAATTTTACTGTTGTAATAAGTGAACATTATCTCCAGTCAAAACGCTGCTTACAGATATTAGGATTTATTAAATGTGTTGTCACTAGATATCTCATTTGATTATAACAGTATATGAAATCTGAATGTAATTTTCCTGTCAAAATACTGCTTATAAATATATTACGTAAACCATTAAGCTAAATGATCATATGGTTTGATCATACAATCAGAAAAATTACACACTGGAAAGTAACAATACCCATTAAAGCAGAAAAACACTGTTATTGCATATAAGGACGCCGTATAGCAGTAAGTTGTAATACAGCGGTTCATTGCCTTACATTTATGTATCCAATTCAACATTTAGAATGAAAGTACTTTACACTTCAAGGGGTCCAACTATACTTTATAAACCCATTAAAATGTTTTTTTAAAGCCCATCAATCTAATAATTGTGAGTAATTCAAAGGTGACAGAGATTGTGGGTCCTTTTATTCACTGCAATCAAATAAGAAATCAAGTCACTTTCCAAAGTATTTCTACAAGAAAATAACGGCAAAATCAATGTGGAAATAACGTTAAGTTTTTAAATGAATCAAATGTGACATAAGCTGGTTTATTTACTATAGTAAATAGTTTAACGATAGCGTTTGTAATTAAACGAATATACAGTTGTCTGAGACTCCATGAAATGTACTTTAACATCATAAACCATAACATGTAATAAACGTTTTACTGTAATAAAACCATGGTTAATTTTCATAATAGGTAAAAACAGGTCACAAGGTAACATGGGCACATTTCCTTGATTCAGTCAGCTGCATAATGTCAGGCCAAGAGTAAAATCCTGCATTCAATCCAAAAATCTTTAGCTGAGCTAATGCAGTTAGATAGCTCAGTGCGTTCGTTACTGTCGTGTCACAGCGCAACTTTCTTTAGCGCACATTCATTTAGTTTATTTTCTGTACTTCAGCCGCTACAGGCGATCATACCAATAATGTGTAATCTTTACAAGAATACCAAAATCATGTAATGAGCAAGTCTGCTCAATTTTTTGACTTGTATCTGAAGATGTCTAAGAGCTGTATCTCATTATCCTGGGGAGCAAATTTGAAAAGAGAGATTCATAGATTTGGGTTTTTGCGTTAACTAGATAACTTGGGCATTGATGAAAGAGATTCCCTGTTGAAAAAAAACAGCATATGCTGGTTAGGTATGTTTTGACGCTGGGATGCTGTTTTAAGCTGGTCCTTTGCTGGTTTATGCTGGTCCTTTGCTGGTTTAAGCTAGTCCTTTGCTGGTTTATGCTGGTCCTTTACTGGTTTATGCTGGTCATGTGCTGGCAAAGGACCAGCATAAACCAGCAAAAGGACCAGCATAAACCAGCATAAACCAGCAAAGGACCAGCATCCCAGCGTCAAAACATACCTAACCAGCATATGTTGTTTTTTTCAACAGGGTTGGGTGACAAAGTTACATACACATTTTGCCTAAAACATACATGTAATCTTAGTTTATTGGTAAATGGGATTTTTTCGCGATGTGACGTGGCTAACCGATACTTGATCATATAAAGAAAAAAAAAAGCTTTGATGTTGGTTGGAAAGTTGTATACACCATTATTAGATTGTTTTGAACCCTATGCGTGAATAGAGAAGTAAATAAATTAGGACTGAAGTCCGAATTTATTATACCAAATTCTATACAGTTACAATACATTACAATACTTTACAATACAGTTGTAAACTATACTCCAGAGCTTCTTAAATCTGGCCCTCGAGGACGAGGTCCTTGAGGTTTATCTCCAACCCTAATCAAACACACCTGAACAAGCAAATCAAGTCTTCAGGATCACTAGGAAGTTACAGGCAGGTGACTTTGATCATGGTTGGAGCTAAACTCTGCAGAAAAATTGACCTTGAGGGCCAGGGTTTAGAACCCCTGCTGTATCCTATATTTGGGTGGATTATTTAACTATTAATTTGAGTAGTTTAATGCTGTCACTCCATTCTGTAAAGCAGAAATGGCTTGCTCTTTTTTTCTGTTAAAAAAGTAATTAGTTCCTTAAAATGCAGTGAAGAACTGCTGTTGTCGACAAGATTGTTCACAAAACAAAATAGTCAGCTGCACTGCAGGAACTAGGAACGGTTTTAGTTCTAAGAACTCTGTTTGGGGGAGCTAAATTAGCTCCTACTTCAGAGTTGGGAATAAATCACTTTCTATCATTCATCTGAACTTAATTATTAAGTTAATACGTTTTTAGCAGTCTGCCCTTTTTCTGTTTCTACAGACAGTGTTTCGATTGGTAGACATAAACCCAGGTTAGTCTAATTAACCCAGAGGGGTAAATCCACATTTCATGCGTTTTACACAGAAAAACTGATTTTGTTTACCAGTAATGTGAGCATTATTTTTACATGTAAGTCTGGCTATTACAGACTGAATATTGAAAACAGAACATATTGCTTCATACAGTTCTATTTCTCACTTCCCAAAACTATGATGGATAATTGTAAAATCCATTTTACTTTTGAAGCTTAAAGGGATAGTTCACCCAAAAATGAATGTCATCATTTACTCACCCTCGTTATATCAACACTTTATACATTTTTTTCTTTTGCAGAACACAAAAGAATAAAGTATGTAACAAATAATAATGTTGAATAATGTAGGTAACAAAAAAACGCTGACACCCATAGACTAGACATTGGTTTTGTGTCCATACAAGGCAATGGGTGCCAGCTGTTTTTTTTTTTTGTTTTTTTTACCAAACACTCTTCAGAATATCTTGTTTTGTGTTCTGCAGAAAAAGAAAGTCATACAGGTTTAAAATGACATGAGGGTTAGTAAATGAACACATTTTCATTTTGTGGTGAACTTTAAGGGTTTTTTCCCCAAAAATATCAACTGCATTATACCTATATATATCTAGCTGATGATGTATATCCATGTATCTCTTGAATACTTGTATTCTTCTTTAGTAATAGTGCCTAGTCCATGTTGCAGGCCACAGGACTGCATCGAGTGTAGTAATATAGAAATGTTTTAAAACTAACATAATTATCTGTTTTTCAATCAGAATAGAGAGGCTCTGGAGATATGTTTATGCCAGAGTGCTTGGTCTCTTCTACACAATCTTTACCAATCTTGAGAGAGAAGGCCTTCTAAATCCTGACAATGAAGTTCATCTGTATGCTTTACACTGGAGTTTTCTGCCTCACATTCAGAAGCACCTTGACTTTTTTCAACGTGGCTGGAACTGCCACCGACTGTGAACGTTCCGTTCAACTGTGGACTCGTCATCAGAATGAGGCACAGCAGGACCCCATGCAGGTTTGAATTTCTTTTTTTCTGGTTGTCCTACATAGTACATAATTTTTTTATCTTTCTGTAACTATAAAAGTAGACTGATATTTAGGCACTGAACTGTAATCAAGCCCCTGTGATGTGCTGAATTATACCCATTATTACATGTTTTGTTGTGCTAACTAATTGAAAATAAACCACATCTGTCATTAAAGGTTGATATGGGGTATGGAGTTGACTGGATGGGACCATGTGGTCATCGACAGCCTGACGTTGTGGTCCCTGAAGTTCAACTCCAGCGAATGTTGACTGCTCAAGAAGTAGGAAGTCTGCCAGAAACTGATGGACCTTTGTCCAATGTGTTGGATGTCTACATACAAACTGTAAACCTATTAACAGAAATGCTCCTGTAAATTTATGATTCAGTCTGTACAGTACATGTTCAGACTAAAAGCAAGTTGTTCTAATGCTCTGCTTTATAACAGCTGGGATAACAAACTGTTGTTTAATATTTATGTTTTATAATATTATATTTACAAACATTTTTGTTACTCATTGACAATAGCAGAACCTCCAGTGTTTTTTATTTTACAGTAGCCTTAAGTAAAATGCTGCGTCATGCAACACAGTAGTGTACAAATAGTATAAAACTGTAATGCACACAATTTGAATGAACACCATGAAAACAAGAAAAGGAGACAAATTTATTAAATTGATCCTTCTCATGCCTAGCAGAGAAACATGCTAAACGTCAAACAGCATCAACACATTACAAGCTTGCAGCCTTTACTTGCAGTGTTACACACTGACAGAACTAGGTGCTACTTTTAATAATTACTTAAATGCTTAATGCTCTGTGGAACATTTATGTTTATACATCCTCCTTAGACCATTCCAAAACCATTATCAGCACTGCATATAGCAGCAAGAATATCCCTTTTCGAAGACATTGTATTCTTTGTAATGCATTGAAAGTTTAAGGAGGTGGAAGCAAGTGGATGAAGCTGCTCTCTAGAACTTCAACATCCAGGTATCTGGGAAGCACACTCCACAAGTTTTCCAAGCAGGTTTGAAGATGCTACAACAAGACAGATAAAAACAATGATTAATCATGAAAGCAGAAACAAAACGTTCACTAATAATGTCATCTCATAATTTTCATCTGTGCTTTGGGTTGTTACTGTAGCTGAGAATCCATAGTTATTCACCTAGTCTTTTCACCTACACCCAGTCTTGTAACATACAGTAAAATATTTATCTTTATAGAGCTCTATAGTAAGGAACTAATAAAACACATTAAACTTACCATTCTCAATAAATGTGCGTAAGAATCCTGTGATCCTACACTTATCTTCCAAAGATACATCACTGTCTTCATCTTCATCCTGTGTAGGCCAGTTTATCTTGTCCAGAACCATCTGATAAAATAATATTATATAGCATATGCTTTTCCAAACAGACAAGAGAAAATCAAGTATAATAAACCTGTTTATACATACAAGCCCATATTACAACATCACCACAGAGCAGTGGTCCTTGACCCCACCCACACCCCCAGAATATTTTAGATATAAAAGGCTGATGAGTTAATTCTGGTGTTTCATTTAAGGAGATCTAAAATATTTGGAGAGGGGGCCACAATGACTGGAGTTGAGAACCACTGAGAGGATTTAAAGGATTTTGCACATGTAAACAGATGTTTTAAAATGTTAATGAATTTCATTGTTGCACATTTTCAATGTTTTTTACAGTAATTTACATTGTGTGCATTGTATGTGCATATTTGATTTCTTGTTGAAGTCTTTTGTTAAAGGGATAGTTCACCCAAAAATGATAATTTTATGTTTATCTGCTTACCCCCAGGGCATTCAAGATGTAGGTGATTTTGCTTCTTCAGTAGAACACAAACGAAGATTTTTAACACAAACCGTTGCAGTCTGTCAGTCTTATAATGGAGGTGAATGGGAATCACGGCTTTGAGAGTAAAAAAAAACATACACAAACAAAACCAAATTAAACCCTGCGGCTCGTGACGATACATTGATGTGTAAAGGCACAAAACGATTGGTCTGTGCAAGAAACTGAACAGTATTTATATTGTTTTTTAGCTCTGATTCACGCAATTCTGTCCTGAGCGGCGGCGCGCGTCCTCCTGAGCGCATTCTCAACAGCAGGCGCGTGAGGCATCTTCTTCTTCTTCTTGCTTTACGGCGGATTGCAGACTGCAGAAAAATAGTGTAGCATCTGGACCAATCAAACACACAATATATATTTTGTTAGCTATATTTAACAAATACTCTGTAACACCCCTCGGTTAACAAGCCAGATGAGGACCTATGGATCTTTCCCCCGAAATGCGTAACACCCCAGGATGTCTGCAATGACACCAGGCCCCCCTGGTACCCATGGCAACTAATGCTGATATCACTGGTTTTATGACCAACAGGAATGTGAGTAGGGAAAATCACTACCTTTTTATAGGAAGAGACACAATGCACAGTAGAAATTGACTTTTCTCTAATTAATTCATAGGAAAACCTTTCTTTGAATGAACACACATATCCTTCAGGTCATCGTGTATGTTGTCTTTGAGATTTTATACTGTTTTATGCAGGCTTATGACGGAAACACTATATACAGGTGCAATCATGTTGAGCTAATCAGCCACACTGATATATGTGGATCTATGTACACAAGCCTCTTGTTACGCTGTGACTTAAGGAAGCTTCTTTCTTTGATTCTTTGAATGTGCCTGTGTTAACTTATGACCTCTATTTTCTAGCCAAAATCTAATTTTACTGTTGTAATAAGTGAACATTATCTCCAGTCAAAACGCTTGTAGCTAATCAGCTCATGGGGAAATATGAATAATTAACCATA
>NW_015507424.1:58706-75932 GCF_001515645.1 Sinocyclocheilus grahami | reverse complement strand
CCACTTCATCTGCATCTAAACAAGCCAGCACATAGGGACACAACAAGAGAAATGGCCATTTGGTTAGGTGAGGGGGAGTTAGATATTATTTGTTAAATATAACAAAAAGTTGTGTGTCTGATTGGTCCAAATGCTACACGGCTAATGGATATTCTGGAAATGTCTGTGTACTGCATCAATCTCTTGTTTAGTATTCCTATACACTCCTATGTTATATGGCTCATCGTAACAGGAAGTGGAGTTGCATCAGAGTTCTTCAACCTCAATCTCTCTGTTTGTGAGCTTGGCATCTGTCTGAACAGTTTGATCTTTGTACTGTCAATTTGGTTTGCAAGTTTCTCAAAATTTGAAATGTTTTTAATAGGACTCTCCATCACTGGTCGTCCTCTGTTTCAGTGTCTGATGTGTGTTGAGCGTTACCTGGCAGTAGTTCATCCTGTAACCTTTCTGAAGTACAAACCTCTCAGATATAGAGTGATCTGCTGCATTGTAACCTGGATCAGTATACTTGTTTCCTGTTTGTGTTGCATGTTTACCTTATTCTCGCAATAAAGAAATATACACACATGGCTCTTTTCAATGCAGATTATACTGGTCCTCTCCATCCAGTTGTTTTGTCTTGTGGCTGTTCTCAGAGCTCTGAAGCAGTCAGGACCAGGAGAGAGAAAGAGAGAGGAGGAAAACCACATGAAGAGAAGAGCATTTAATATTATTCTAATAACTACTATAAACATGGTAATCCTATATCTCCCAATAACAATCACTGGCTTCTACATCATTCTGACAGCAGACTATACTCCGACAATTTGGTTCTCTGCTTTGACTTGTTTTTTGTTGGCTGGTTTTGTTCAGCCTGTTCTTTATCTGCACCGAGCTGGAAAACTCTCCTGCATCTGTTTGGCATAAAATTGGCAGTCGTGATATTTTACTTGTTTTTCATTATATTTTAGTTGCGGTTGATTTACTGTAAATTATTGATAGCTTTTAATGTGTGAGAGAGCAGAAATGCACTGAGCATGTGATACATTTCTGATGAATATGATTCCTGTGTAAATAAATGTATTGCAACCCTGTTACACTAAAAAGTCTGGGGAAAATATATCTTGTCATGTACTTGTCATGTATATGTACATATCTTGTCTTTATTAACATTCTAACAATGTTAATACCAGTGACACCTGCAAAAGTCCATGTTAGATGTAGCACAATGTTTGTGAAGGCTTTATATTTACTGTTCCAAAGTGCAATGAAAAGATTTGGATTCTATTTGGGATTTGACCTTTCAGTTAAAAACAAACAAAAACGCTGTCTTTTTGATGTACTTGAAACATTGTATTGTTAGCACATTTTTATTTACTTTTAGTATTTGCGTATGAAGAGACATTTAGCAGATGAATTCATGCACATATCCTTGTGACACGCCCACAAAAACGTCATAACCGTTTATGCCGTGGGGGAAAACAAACCATTCGAATTAACGCACGTAGACCTTGTTAGGCGCTTGATCTTTTTGTAATGATTTCGATTGATTTTTGCTTGGTGCAATGCCGAAAAGTTACTGTGTAGCATTCTGTTCCTCTAATAAGTTAAAAAACCTGATCTGACGATGTATATGACTGATACACTGCAATGATCTGTCGTTAGTCCCGTCCCCCTGCACCGCAACCCAGTTCTGATGGGGCTTAAAGTAACCCTTCTTCGCATCGCAATCAAATAAATCTCACTCCCTGATATTTTGTGATGTCATAATCTATTAAAACATTTATTTCATATTATTATACACAATCCCTTACGAAAATTAGCAATGGCATTACTATAGTAAAAGTATAGTAGGCTAACCAAGGTTTTTTTTTGGCGTTTTTATTACCAATTGTAGCCTATAACCACAGTTTTACTACAAATACCATGGTTAAACTATGGTTGGTTTAGCAAAACATGTTGTTTTTATGGTTTAACTATTGTAACCAATAACCATGTTTTTTGGTATTTTATATACATATTTTCATGTTATCTTTATTTTAAGGCATGTATTTGTGAAAATGATTAGGCAACCGCAGCACACACCACATAGAATAATGCTGCGCATTTCAAGGCACTTCAGTGGACCTTAATGTTACCTGTTTTGTCAATGTTAAAAAACTGTTTAATATATCAATAAGAAAGTATGACAGGCTTTAACTCAAGTCTTTATCACTTTTTTAAAATTAAGCAAAACAAAACAACATATGTTTACTTTCACAAGCTGTCTCGTATAGGCTTGTAGTAGCCTAAGCTGTCTCTTGCTCAATTAGGTAACAAAAAAACGCCCACAAAAACGTCATAACCGTTTATGCCGTGGGGGAAAACAAACCATTCGAATTAACGCACGTAGACCTTGTTAGGCGCTTGATCTTTTTGTAATGATTTCGATTGATTTTTGCTTGGTGCAATGCCGAAAAGTTACTGTGTAGCATTCTGTTCCTCTAATAAGTTAAAAAACCTGATCTGACGATGTATATGACTGATACACTGCAATGATCTGTCGTTAGTCCCGTCCCCCTGCACCGCAACCCAGTTCTGATGGGGCTTAAAGTAACCCTTCTTCGCATCGCAATCAAATAAATCTCACTCCCTGATATTTTGTGATGTCATAATCTATTAAAACATTTATTTCATATTATTATACACAATCCCTTACGAAAATTAGCAATGGCATTACTATAGTAAAAGTATAGTAGGCTAACCAAGGTTTTTTTTTGGCGTTTTTATTACCAATTGTAGCCTATAACCACAGTTTTACTACAAATACCATGGTTAAACTATGGTTGGTTTAGCAAAACATGTTGTTTTTATGGTTTAACTATTGTAACCAATAACCATGTTTTTTGGTATTTTATATACATATTTTCATGTTATCTTTATTTTAAGGCATGTATTTGTGAAAATGATTAGGCAACCGCAGCACACACCACATAGAATAATGCTGCGCATTTCAAGGCACTTCAGTGGACCTTAATGTGAAATGTTTTTAATAGGACTCTCCATCACTGGTCGTCCTCTGTTTCAGTGTCTGATGTGTGTTGAGCGTTACCTGGCAGTAGTTCATCCTGTAACCTTTCTGAAGTACAAACCTCTCAGATATAGAGTGATCTGCTGCATTGTAACCTGGATCAGTATACTTGTTTCCTGTTTGTGTTGCATGTTTACCTTATTCTCGCAATAAAGAAATATACACACATGGCTCTTTTCAATGCAGATTATACTGGTCCTCTCCATCCAGTTGTTTTGTCTTGTGGCTGTTCTCAGAGCTCTGAAGCAGTCAGGACCAGGAGAGAGAAAGAGAGAGGAGGAAAACCACATGAAGAGAAGAGCATTTAATATTATTCTAATAACTACTATAAACATGGTAATCCTATATCTCCCAATAACAATCACTGGCTTCTACATCATTCTGACAGCAGACTATACTCCGACAATTTGGTTCTCTGCTTTGACTTGTTTTTTGTTGGCTGGTTTTGTTCAGCCTGTTCTTTATCTGCACCGAGCTGGAAAACTCTCCTGCATCTGTTTGGCATAAAATTGGCAGTCGTGATATTTTACTTGTTTTTCATTATATTTTAGTTGCGGTTGATTTACTGTAAATTATTGATAGCTTTTAATGTGTGAGAGAGCAGAAATGCACTGAGCATGTGATACATTTCTGATGAATATGATTCCTGTGTAAATAAATGTATTGCAACCCTGTTACACTAAAAAGTCTGGGGAAAATATATCTTGTCATGTACTTGTCATGTATATGTACATATCTTGTCTTTATTAACATTCTAACAATGTTAATACCAGTGACACCTGCAAAAGTCCATGTTAGATGTAGCACAATGTTTGTGAAGGCTTTATATTTACTGTTCCAAAGTGCAATGAAAAGATTTGGATTCTATTTGGGATTTGACCTTTCAGTTAAAAACAAACAAAAACGCTGTCTTTTTGATGTACTTGAAACATTGTATTGTTAGCACATTTTTATTTACTTTTAGTATTTGCGTATGAAGAGACATTTAGCAGATGAATTCATGCACATATCCTTGTGACACGCCCACAATAACCGTTTAACCGTTTATGCCGTGGGGGAAAACAAACCATTCGAATTAACGCACGTAGACCTTGTTAGGCGCTTGATCTTGATTTCGATATTTCGATTGATTTTTGCTTGGTGCAATGCCGAAAAGTTACTGTGTAGCATTCTGTTCCTCTAATAAGTTAAAAAACCTGATCTGACGATGTATATGACTGATACACTGCAATGATCTGTCGTTAGTCCCGTCCCCCTGCACCGCAACCCAGTTCTGATGGGGCTTAAAGTAACCCTTCTTCGCATCGCAATCAAATAAATCTCACTCCCTGATATTTTGTGATGTCATAATCTATTAAAACATTTATTTCATATTATTATACACAATCCCTTACGAAAATTAGCAATGGCATTACTATAGTAAAAGTATAGTAGGCTAACCAAGGTTTTTTTTTGGCGTTTTTATTACCAATTGTAGCCTATAACCACAGTTTTACTACAAATACCATGGTTAAACTATGGTTGGTTTAGCAAAACATGTTGTTTTTATGGTTTAACTATTGTAACCAATAACCATGTTTTTTGGTATTTTATATACATATTTTCATGTTATCTTTATTTTAAGGCATGTATTTGTGAAAATGATTAGGCAACCGCAGCACACACCACATAGAATAATGCTGCGCATTTCAAGGCACTTCAGTGGACCTTAATGTTACCTGTTTTGTCAATGTTAAAAAACTGTTTAATATATCAATAAGAAAGTATGACAGGCTTTAACTCAAGTCTTTATCACTTTTTTAAAATTAAGCAAAACAAAACAACATATGTTTACTTTCACAAGCTGTCTCGTATAGGCTTGTAGTAGCCTAAGCTGTCTCTTGCTCAATTAGGTAACAAAAAATGTTGGGAAACGACACCTCTGGTCATTCCGTTGGGTCGTTTGTCCAGTCACAGATACCGTACGGACAGTCCGACCCAATACGGCTCAGTTTTTATGCGTATGTTGCTCTGTCGAGCGGCAGGAATAATTTTATGTAGGCCATTCTGAGTCAACACCATGCTTTTCCAATGAGGGGGAAAGGACTGTTTTAATATACCACATGAAGGAACACATATAGGAAAACCACATGAAGAGAAGAGCATTTCATCTCATTCTAATAACTATTGCAAACTCAGTGATCCTATATGTCCCATTTGCAATCACATCATTAGTTACCATTCTGTCAGGAAAGAATATTAAGGCACTCTGGTTAATCTGTTTGATTTTTTGTGTGCTGGGTGGTTTTGTGCAGCCTGTTCTTTATTTGCAGCGCACTGCAAAACTGTGCTGCCTCTCTGCTCCGTAAAATAACTGCATATCTTTTTCTTTTTTTTTCAATTGTGGGTTAGAATTATCAATTAGGATTGTTTCATGATTGGGATCCCATATATTTATGACATGTCTGTGCTGCATTAAAAAGCCTAATTTGAGTGGTATATTGCTGTATCAGAAGCAGCTTCTATCCTGTAAGTTCTGTTTTGTACTACTATAGTTAAGTCAAGTCATTGCTATTAGCTTGTTATTCCAATAAAACTCCCCATCAGTGACTTACAAATATCATTGCATAAAACCTGACAACCTATCATAACACAGAACTGTATTGTTTTCACAATTGTTAAATGTTTGGTGTAAAAATGTGCATATCAGGTGTTCAGTGAATGACATCTGTGCTGGCCAGTGAACACTGGATTCGATCTCTTACTGGGGGGCCTATAAAATTCTAAATTAAATTGAAATGTATATTCAGCAGTAAAATGAACCAAAAAGGTTAACATTAGTGTTGTCTGCCAATTGATAAAAAATTATAATAATAATAACCAAACAAGTTTTTGTAATTAATCATGATTAATCGCATAGTAATATGTTTAAATTGTCATAATTTCACATTGATCCTTCAAATTAATGTAGAAACAACATAAAGATGGTATATTTTAAATATGTTTAATGGAATCTTTTTACTAAGTAGCCTATTAATAATGAAGACCAGTAGGCTACCATTAATACCATGTTACTGATGTCTCCATTAAATGTATTTTCCCCCTCAATTTGAGCTATAAATTATAGCCATTCAACTTTACAGTATAATTGAAAGCCATTATTTTTTACATTTAATAGGCTCTAAAAATATATAGCCTAACTTTTAATTTAAGTGCACTTAAAACTATCTTCAAATAAACTATACATTTTAGCTATACGCATAAACTACATAGATTGGCCTTTATTCAAGCTACAAATGTTAATCAGCGAAGCAGTGAGTGATTTCTTTTTCTTTTGTTCTGTGATTTACTTCAATGACAAACTTCAGCAGATTTCACTTTAAAAGCAGCGCTGTCTCTTTAAAACCTGAAGTACATGACAACGCGTATCTGATTTTCTCCCAGTCATTTAGGACTTTATAACTCATTTACGACCGCGTTTACAGCCAAAACCCACCACTTTGACATAATTGTGTGTTTGACATAATTAGCTAAAAAAGTGTAACGGCTAAAGCTAACGCTTCCGGTCTGGCAGTGCGTGGGAAAGGAGACCAGAGGCCATTTTTTTTAATGGATGTCAATGGAGGAGAGGCTTCACTACGCTGAACAAACAGCTTTTTAGAGGAAACGGCTTATCATTTAATGAAACGACAGCCTATCTGCTAATCTTCAACATGTTCAACACTAAACAATACTTTTGGATTGAACTATTTTTAGAGTTTACCAAGAAAAAACATGCTGTTTTATAAGAGAAGTCACTGACTTTTTGCAACAGGTGGGATTCAGCATACGGCACTTCTCATTCATTCCTATGGGATCCGTAAACGGCGACTGAGTGTCGCACAACTGTAATGTGATTGGTTATTAAGGGACACGTGAGCCGAGTTAGCTGTTATGCTTTCTCCAGTAAGTAATACAGACCCTCTCATCTCCCTATAGTAGGGATAGGGACATCACCTGTAGACTGTTGTTGTTTCGTCTCTTCCTTTTGTTTTTCGGCTGTGAAACAACGGCCTGGGCGAGTGTTGCCATCAAACTAACAAACTAATTAGTGCAAAAACAATTCTAGGCGTATGTGCAACCTGCACGATGCGTACTATTCCCTCGGGCCAGATGAACATGATATAGCTAAACTAAAAATCATTGGCAGAAAAAAAAGTCCCTTAATAATTCCTAAACATTCTAAACTGAACAGCTATTTATTAGAACAAATTTGATTCTATATAGGACTAATTGTATAGCTGGACTTTGAAACCATGCAAGGTCTGGTTCAGGTTAAAATAGGTGAACAGTGACACAGCTTTCCCCAGTATATTTTTCATTTGGTCCCACTTTTTTGTGCAAAACACACATAGCCATTTTCCCATGTGCTTCACTTCTTCACAGTCTAAACCAGTATCTTCTTCACAGTCATACCATATATTTTTACAAGCTTTCAACTGAATATTTTCTGTAAAAATAAACTGCATAGGCTATTCTTTTCAAACATGTACCCACATAAGATTATCAGTGTTTTTAGAACACACACACACATATAATATATTTATATATTAGTGCTGTCAATCGATTACAAAAAAAACTAATTAATCTTAAAATTTTCTGAAATTAATCGCGATCAATCCCACCTAACATTAAAGATTTTAAATATACTTTTATATTGCAATAATTTCACATTCAATCTTCAAATTAATGTACAAACAACATAAAGACAGTATATATATTTTTTATATTTGTTTAATGACATATTTTTGTTATGACTGAAGTTCAGTCAATGATACCAATACTGATTTCTCTATCAAATTGCCCCCCCCCATATTTAACCATTAACTATAGACATTCAGCATTACAGTATAATTGAGAGCTATCAATTTAACATTTATTAGACTTTAAAAAATAAGCTTCTAATTTAATTGAACTTAAAACAATCTTCACATAAACCCATTATAATAAATGTCAAATTTACCTGTGCCCTTCAGCAGAAATATACAGAAATTGAAGTTATCAAACACTATATTCTAAATTAAATAGATGAATCCTTAAAGCTATAAAAGTAATTTTTCCCTCTTTTTTTCTTTGTCCTTTGATTAATAGACATCACAGCAGCTGGTTATTAGGTTATTTTGGCTGCTTTAAGAGCTGCTGCTGCTGAACGTGAGCGGATCTGACATGCATCATATTTTCTCTCAACTCTTTTTACCTTTTCTGACCCACTTCATCTATTAATGAGCTGACAAGTTAAATAGGGTGTGTTAGATGAGTGAGACAGCCTTTATTCAAGCTACAAATGTTAATCAGCGAAGCAGTGAGTGATTTCTTTTTCTTTTGTTCTGTGATTTACTTCAATGACAAACTTCAGCAGATTTCACTTTAAAAGCAGCGCTGTCTCTTTAAAACCTGAAGTACATGACAACGCGTATCTGATTTTCTCCCAGTCATTTAGGACTTTATAACTCATTTACGACCGCGTTTACAGCCAAAACCCACCACTTTGACATAATTGTGTGTTTGACATAATTAGCTAAAAAAGTGTAACGGCTAAAGCTAACGCTTCCGGTCTGGCAGTGCGTGGGAAAGGAGACCAGAGGCCATTTTTTTTAATGGATGTCAATGGAGGAGAGGCTTCACTACGCTGAACAAACAGCTTTTTAGAGGAAACGGCTTATCATTTAATGAAACGACAGCCTATCTGCTAATCTTCAACATGTTCAACACTAAACAATACTTTTGGATTGAACTATTTTTAGAGTTTACCAAGAAAAAACATGCTGTTTTATAAGAGAAGTCACTGACTTTTTGCAACAGGTGGGATTCAGCATACGGCACTTCTCATTCATTCCTATGGGATCCGTAAACGGCGACTGAGTGTCGCACAACTGTAATGTGATTGGTTATTAAGGGACACGTGAGCCGAGTTAGCTGTTATGCTTTCTCCAGTAAGTAATACAGACCCTCTCATCTCCCTATAGTAGGGATAGGGACATCACCTGTAGACTGTTGTTGTTTCGTCTCTTCCTTTTGTTTTTCGGCTGTGAAACAACGGCCTGGGCGAGTGTTGCCATCAAACTAACAAACTAATTAGTGCAAAAACAATTCTAGGCGTATGTGCAACCTGCACGATGCGTACTATTCCCTCGGGCCAGATGAACATGATATAGCTAAACTAAAAATCATTGGCAGAAAAAAAAGTCCCTTAATAATTCCTAAACATTCTAAACTGAACAGCTATTTATTAGAACAAATTTATAGGACTATAGGACTAATTGTATAGCTGGACTTTGAAACCATGCAAGGTCTGGTTCAGGTTAAAATAGGTGAACAGTGTTCCCCAGTACCCCAGTATATTTTTCATTTGGTCCCACTTTTTTGTGCAAAACACACATAGCCATTTTCCCATGTGCTTCACTTCTTCACAGTCTAAACCAGTATCTTCTTCACAGTCATACCATATATTTTTACAAGCTTTCAACTGAATATTTTCTGTAAAAATAAACTGCATAGGCTATTCTTTTCAAACATGTACCCACATAAGATTATCAGTGTTTTTAGAACACACACACACATATAATATATTTATATATTAGTGCTGTCAATCGATTACAAAAAAAACTAATTAATCTTAAAATTTTCTGAAATTAATCGCGATCAATCCCACCTAACATTAAAGATTTTAAATATACTTTTATATTGCAATAATTTCACATTCAATCTTCAAATTAATGTACAAACAACATAAAGACAGTATATATATTTTTTATATTTGTTTAATGACATATTTTTGTTATGACTGAAGTTCAGTCAATGATACCAATACTGATTTCTCTATCAAATTGCCCCCCCCCATATTTAACCATTAACTATAGACATTCAGCATTACAGTATAATTGAGAGCTATCAATTTAACATTTATTAGACTTTAAAAAATAAGCTTCTAATTTAATTGAACTTAAAACAATCTTCACATAAACCCATTATAATAAATGTCAAATTTACCTGTGCCCTTCAGCAGAAATATACAGAAATTGAAATGAAAGTTATCAAACACTAAATTCTAAATTAAATATAGATGAATCCTTAAAGCTATAAAAGTAATTTTTCCCTCTTTTTTTCTTTGTCCTTTGATTAATAGACATCACAGCAGCTGGTTATTAGGTTATTTTGGCTGCTTTAAGAGCTGCTGCTGCTGAACGTGAGCGGATCTGACATGCATCATATTTTCTCTCAACTCTTTTTACCTTTTCTGACCCACTTCATCTATTAATGAGCTGACAAGTTAAATAGGGTGTGTTAGATGAGTGAGACAGTGCTGGGCTGCTCCAGAACAGTTTTGAAAACCATTTCAGATGTTCTTAAATGTAAAAGGGCTCATATAAAATATATTACATGCATGCACAGTTTTAAGGCAGCTTTAATCACCTTTTTGGTAACTTCACGACTTAACTGACCACGACGTTGCATGCACGTAGTTTATTTCGCGCTTTGATAAGAAAGGATACAGGATACAGCATCCAGTAGTGTCCAGTAGGCGGAGATAAAAGCGCAGGCCAAAAACTTCGGCTGACGTCACAAGCCAAAAACTCCGGTTTCGCTGTCTACACGAAAACATTGCAACCGGAGTTTTTGAAAATCTTCACCCTGGCAGGCGTTTTCAAAAATGTTTGGTTTCAGTGAACTGGTGCTGCGTTTGTGTGTGTACGAACGGCCTAACCGCGTAGAAAAAGCTGCGGTTATAAAAATAACTGCGTTCGTGTGGACAGGGCCTAAGTCTTCAGTTTCTCCTTTGTCTGGGTCTGGTATCGAAGGTTATTGTCTAATAGTAGAGTAGAAGTAATTCTCCTGTGATCTACTACATTTATGTTGGTGAATTTAAATAAAGGTCCTTGGATTTTTGCATCTTCTTCTCTGAGTGCCTATCTCTGTACTACATCTGTGACAGAATACCATACCATCAAAGAATTGTAAGGTATGGATTACCTAATAGAAGTGAGCAGTGTAGAAGAGAAACTACGCTCCATTTATCAAGATGGATGTCCAATGGAGTCTTATGTATAGGTGTTCCTCAAGTACTGCCATATGTCTACGTGGGATGAAGTTCAATTTATGGATTGTTTTTGGAGTGGCCTGGACTCAAATTTTAGCTGGCTGATGCCAGAGGGTGACTCGACCTGGACCCTAGCTCAATACTTGGACTATGCTTTTGTTGTTGAGTGGCTCCCCATTTACAGTGGGAATTGCTGACGAGGAACCCTGCAATTCCACATTGTCCATCATGCCTTGTCACATCATAGTCAACAAACTAGAGACTTCAGCCATCATGCCTGCCACCAAATCCATCTTCGGGTGGAAGGGACTAGCATCCAGTGTGGCGGATCCACTGCTGATGTCAGCACAATCAGCAAACATCCCAAGGCCTGAGTCCACTTCAGCCCATAAGTCCCCTCCAGAGTCCACTCCAGCCCACAAATTTACTGCAGAGTGTCAGCCCAGTCCTGAGACTGTTAAAACCTCAGCCTAAAGTAGGAAAAGGAGACGGTCCTCCATGACTCCAGCCCCAGAGTCCACTCCAGTGTCGGCTTCAGCCCCAGTGTCCGCTCCAGTGTTGGCTCCAGTCCGAGTCTGCTCCAGAAAGAACTCCAGAGTCCGCTCCAGTCCCAGAACTCAGCCAGGAGAGCATTGGACTGTCCATAATGGCACTAGCATTTGTGTGTGTCTGGGCCACTCACACATCACCTCCAGCCCCTGACCAGAGTCCAGTACATGCCACAGCCCCTGATCAGAATCCCAAGTTCACTTCCTCCCCAGAGCTCAGCACAGTTCCTGTTCACGTCCAAGAGTCCTGCTCAGTGGTCATTGTGCTTGCGGAACCTGCGATCGTTGAAACCGAAATTACCTTGGCTCTGACTATAACAGCAATGGCTATTATGCGTGTTTGGACTGCACACATATCCATAATTTCCAGAAAATTTTTTTTGTGGTGGGGCTATACCACGGCTGACGTGGCCGTCCTGATTCCCTGTTCTCCGGTCTTCTGCATTTCAGCCACGGAGGCCGTCAGTATCTCCCTTGCTTCTAAGTCCCTCGTCTCAGCCACGGAGGCTGATTGGATCTCAAGCTCACCCTGCTCACTGGTTGCGGTCACTATGGCTATCACTAGCCTCCTCATTACTTTCACGGGGACCGTTCCATGTTCTGATGCCCTCATCTTCTGCGATACAGTCATTAAGATTGTTCCAGAGCCTCACGCTCTTCCAGACACAGCCAAAGAGGCCATCTCCGAGACACCTATTCCTGCACCTCCCTGGCTCCCTGAGCTACTGGCACCAACTTGGCTCCCTGCACTGTTAGCATCTTCCCGGACCCCTGAGCTACCAGCTCCACCATAGCGCTCCATGCAAGGAGCGCCACCCTGGAGGCTTTCCAGCCTACCGGCACCTCCCTGGCCTCCTGAGCCTCCAACTCCTCCCTGGCGCTCCATGCAAATAGTGCCGCCCTGGAGGCTTCCCAGCCTGCCAGTACCACCCTGGTCATCTGTCAGTTACCTACCACGATTCCAGGGTGCCCACCCTCCCACCCCGGTGAAATTATTATGGCACGAGGACGTGCCTTCCAGGAGGGGGGTGTACTGTCACATTCTGAGTTTGTGTGTGCTTGTTTGGTTCTGTTTTTTATCTGTTTTCTTGTCTTGTTTTTTTATTTTAGTACTGTGAGCAGTTTTCTAATTTGGTAATTAGTTTATGCTCCCATTTGTTCATTGCCTGTTTAGTTTATATAGCTACTAATTGATTGGGTACTCTGTTCAGGTGCTGCTTGTTTAGTTCTTGTTTGGTTTCTCTATTTAAGTCTTCAGTTTCTCCTTAGTCGGGGTCTGGTATTGAAGGTCACTCTCTAATAGTAGTGTAGAAGTATTTCTCCTGTGATCTACTGCGTTTATGTTGGTGAATTTAAATAAAGGACCTTGGATTTTTGCATCTTCATTGAGTGCCTATCTCTGCACTACGTCTGTGACAATTTTATATGTAGCCTATTTAAATTTTAAATGAAAACAAATTACAATATTTATTTTTATGTTATATCTGTGTGACTCCGTCATTGCCTTTCTTTGGTGATGTTCCAGGTAGTTCCAAATGAGCTAATTGTCAACGAAGCTTTCAACAGATATGTTGTGCTTAGGAACAGTGAACACTGCGTAGGGACCCTGTCATTCGGAACACATGTTGAGAGGAGCTGAGATGGCTCTTAGACCTAACTGAGCAATGCAGGCTCTGTCTGCACGGATGTAGCGCACACATTTCTGTCAATGTTTGCTGGTGAGTTTATAGCTTTACTTTGCTCCGAAACCATGATTAATAAATGAGAGGTATAACAGTTAGCTAGAAAAATAATTATAGGCCTAATTTAAGACTGCATAAATGTCGATTCCAAACCTTTTGCCACGGTCCTTCACAAAGTTGGCAGCACCGGATTTGGACCACATTTACATGTAGTTTGTAATCTAATAGTTATTTAGTATCTGGTCAGTTCAATTTAAATGAACTTAATTCAAGGAAAAACAATAGAAAATTGTATTCTGGAGAGAAAAAAGGGCTGTGCAAATAAATAGTAATGACTTTTGAACCATGCAGTCATCTACAAACAAACTACAAACTTCACAACTCAGTCCTTTGGGCTAATGGAAAGTCTGGAAATCTGTATATACAGCATCAATTTCCTGTTGGTGTTCCTACCTACTCCTATGTTATATGGCTCATCATCACAGGAACAGGAAGTGGAGTTGCTTCAGAGTTCTTCATGCTCAATCTCTCTATTTCAGAGATTGGTTTCTCTCTGAATAGTTTAATCTCTTTACTATCACTTTGGTTTTTAAATGCTTTGCCATTAAAACTGTTATTAGTAGCAATAATAATCATGGTTCTCATTCATGCAGTTCCTACTCTTCCTCTCTGTCCAGTTGCTTTGTCTTGTAACTGTTCTCAGGGCTTCAAAGCAGTCAGAACCAGGAGAGAGTGAGAGACAGAGAGGAGGAAAACCACATAAAGAGAAGAGCATTTCATCTCATTCTATTAACTACTGTGACCATGGTTATCACATACTGTATGTCCCATATTGTATTGCAAGATTCTTGCCAAGATTGCAGAGTTTTGCCGGGAATTGTTTGAGCTTGGTACTGTCAGATTGGTTTTCATTTATAGTGGATTTTAAGCAATTTTTAGTAGGACTAATTTTTAGTGGCCGTCCTCTGTTTCAGTTACTGAACTGTGAGCGTTACCTGGCAGTGGTTCATCCTGTAACTTTTCTAAAGTTCAAACCTCTCCGATACAGAGTGACCTGCTGCATTGCAGCCTGGATAATTTTTCTTGGGTCTTGTTTGTGCTGCATGTTTACTGTACTCTCACACAACATTGTACATTTTTGATTCTTGTCAGTTCAGTTCCTCATCTTTTTCTTCATTCAGTTGTTTTGTCTTGTGGCTGTTCTCAGGGCTCTGAAGCAGTCAGGACCAGGAGAGAGAGGGAGAGAAAGAGGGGAGGAAAACCACATGAAGAGAAGAGCATTTTATCTCATTCTCATAACAACCGTGACCATGGTTATCACATACTGTATGTCCCATATTGTATTGCAGGATTCTTTACCATTGTCACAAAAAAGCTTATAAGGGCCTTTCGCACCGTGGGAACCTTTTCATAGTACCAGAACTAATTGTGGAACTACCCACTTTTTAGCATTTTAGTTCCGGACTGCCTTTTTTGAGAACCAAATTAGCTTCTACTCCAGAGCAGGGTCTAACCAGCACAACTGGTACTAATCGTGACGTAAGTAGACATTGATTGGCCAAACGCGTATGAAAACGCCCTCACCCGCCATGATTTAAAACGCTGTGTAGACATACTGTAAACATTGTGTCAACTTATGTTAATGCTTTTATAAATGGCATTTACCTGAAGACTTCGTCTACGGTGTTTTGTGCTTTTATCAGCCTCAATGAAATGTAGCACTGCTAGTTGTGGTTGGAGATTCTTTGTCCTCCTTTCCGTTCTTTCAATCGCTTTATGTATACGTCGACTTTCCATGTCCATTATTGTGAAACCCACGAGACACAACAAAAACACAGCTCCGATCACAGTGTCTTCCATCCTCCTGTTGTTAATGTTGTTCTTCTTTGTTTCCATTGTTGAACGCCGCACACAAATGACGACGCTGTCGACCAGCTTACGTCACTTCTTAGTACACACTCTCGGTGTGAATGCAACCCTTTAAATGGTACTGGGAAATAGTTAGCGCAAAATCGTCCCAGTACTTTAGTACTGTACATTTAGTTCTGGAACTAAAGCGGTGCGAAAGGCCCTATTGACGCACATTGAGTCCCTGGTTTGGTTTTTTACGTGCTGGCTGGTTTTGTTCAGCCTGTTCTTTTTCTGCACCGGGCTGGAAAACTCTCCTGTCTCTTGTAAGACCTTATTGTTATTGTTATATATTATTAATTAATGGGAAAATAAATCACTTGTGTGTCCTTGTAGCTGATTTCCCCTCTGAATTAAGGTTTTGTTTTTGTAATTTAAGGTTCCCCTTCGGGAACTCGAGCTGCGTCGGAAAACGCTAGGGGAACGCCTTCAGCGATACCAAGCTCTGAATCATATGTGTAATCAGTCGAATCGATGGGAGAGACATCAGAGGCGGGTGACGTCATGACCAGGAAGCTTTAAAAGCATGTGAGGTGCAGCCGGCGCTAGCTTTCTGTCATTCAGCAAAGCTCTCTGTGTGTGTCGGTCACGATTTATGTTCTGTGAGTCTTATTTATTGTTGTCTGTCCAAAAAAGTTGCACAAGCATTCAAAGTATAAGCTCCAGCTGAAAAAAAGATGTCTAAACTAAAGACAAAAAAGGGCGAAAGCAGATCGCGTTACAGACTGTGTGTTCCTCCCTCCCCACGCTACATCACGAGTGGGGATACACACAGTTTGTGCGTGGTCTGTTTGGGAGCGGAGCACGTGGTGTCGGCTCTCGAGAGGGCCGACTGTCCGCATTGTGAGCAGTTGCCACTGCGTTTGCTCTCTCTTTGAGGAGGGAGCCTTCACCAGCGTTCCTCATGGTGCTGGCCGAGCAGCAGCTGCACTCGTGGGGTTCGCAGCTGGATCTGTTGGAGGGAATGGAGATGGGCAAGTCCCTATCTTCTTCCTCACCTACCAGATCCACTGCCCGCTCGCTGGGATCGGAAGCCCGTTCTGCGGCTACTTCCCCCCGGAGAGCGGGCTCGGCGCTTCTCCTATCTTCCTCCGAGGAGGGTGATGTGGAGAGCGTTGAGGATTCGCACCCTCAATCCCCACAATATGAGGAGCTAATGGAGGTAGTTACTCGTGCGGTTGCCAAGCTGAACATTGAGTGGCCCGCAGAGAAACAGACTGAACTGCAGAAAAGCAAACTCGATGAACGCTTTCCGTGGGCCAAGTCGCTACCTCTGTGCCGGAGCCTGCCGTTTTTTCCCGATCTCCACACCGAGGTGTGGAGATCGGGGAAGAAACCATTCTTGGCCCGCTTATATGTCCCCGCCTCTGATTACTATGGAAATGTGGCGGGGTTGAGTGAATGCAGACGCTTGCGAGCTATCTGTCACCCAGCGCGGCGTCGTCTCTGAAGGCTCTGGTCTTGCCCTCCAAGCCGCTGCGAACCACTTCAGCGCTGGTGGGCAAGGGGTACCCAGCAGTGGGTCAGGCTGGTGCGTGTCTGCACACTATGTCAGTGTTACAGGCATACCAAGCCGACCTGCTAAAAGAGCTAGATGAAGGCGAGCAAGTTAAAGCAGATGATATCTTAGAACTGAGGAGAACCGCTGATTTAGCTCTTTGCGCCACCAAGGCAGCTCTGGTGGCAGTGGAGAGGCATTTATGGTTGACCCTGTCCGATATGAAAGAGAAGGACAGGGTCTGCCTTACGGATGCCCCGCTTGCGCCTTCTGGTCTGTTCGGCGACGCTGTCGATTCCGTCGTCGACAGATACCAGGAGGCTCGTAAACAGGCGGCGGCATTCCAGCGGTTTCTCCCTCGCCGTTCAATAGCTCTGGAGGCTGCTGTGCGGGAGCAGCCCCAGCCGGGTACCAGCTCCTCATATAGAGAGGTTCAAAAACAGAGCGTCGCCTCTCGCGCTCACCGAGGACGGCGCCGCTCTAAG
>NW_015507424.1:57794-58610 GCF_001515645.1 Sinocyclocheilus grahami | reverse complement strand
ATCCTCACTGCAGTCGTGGGAGTCAGAGAAGGCCGGTCACTCACTATCAAGCAGTTTCAAAAGCTGCTGGGTCTGATGGTAGCGGCGTCCAACGTGATACCTTTTGGCCTGCTGTACATGAGACCCCTACAGTGGTGGCTCAAGACCAAGGGGTTCTCCCCGAGGGGAAACCCGCTTTGCATGATCAAGGTCACGCGGCGATGCCTACGTACCTTAGACATGTGGAGGAAACTTTTGGTTCTTGTCTCAGGACCCGGTGCTGGGAGCTCCTTGTCTCCTTGTGCTGCTTGTAATGCTAGCGACGGACGCGTCACTCACCGGTTGGGGAGCAGTCATGAGTGGCCACCCTGCCCGTGGTCTGTGGAGTGGTCGCCATCTCACATGGCACATCAATTGCCTGGAGATGCTGGCCGTGTTTCCAGCCCTCAAACACTTTCTTCCAGACCTAAGAGATCGCCATGTGTTGGTGCGCACTGACAACACAGCGGTGGTCTTTTATATCAACCACCAGGGAGGTCTACGTTCGCGCCCCTTATACAAGCTGGTGCATCAGATCCTTGTGTGGTCCCAGGGCAAGCTCCTCTCGCTGAGGGCAGTTCATATTCCTTGGCATCTCAATATGGGAGCAGACATCCTGTCGAGGCAGGGGCCGAGGCCCGGGGAATGGATGCTTCACCCCGAGGTGGTGAAGCAGATATGGAGAGTTTTTGGCCAGGCTCAGGTGGACTTGTTTGCGACTCAGACGACATCGCAATGTCCCCTCTGGTTCTCTCTGACTCATCCAGCGCCACTGGGGCTGGATGCGATGGTACACAT
>NW_015507424.1:7916-50281 GCF_001515645.1 Sinocyclocheilus grahami | reverse complement strand
CTATCAAGCTATCAAGCAGTTTCAAAAGCTGCTGGGTCTGATGGTAGCGGCGTCCAACGTGATACCTTTTGGCCTGCTGACCCCTACAGCCTTGCAGTGGTGGCTCAGAACCAAAGGTTTTTCCCCGAGGGGGAATCCGCTTTGCATGATCAAGGTCACGCGGCGATGCTTACGTGCCTTAGACATGTGGAAGAAACATTGGTTCCTGGTTCAAGGCCCGACGTTAGGGGCTCCTTGTCGTTGCGTAAGGCTAACGAGGTCTGTGGAGTGGTCGCCATCTCACATGGCACATCAATTGCCTGGAGATGCTGGCCGTGTTTCCAGCCCTCAAACACTTTCTTCCAGACCTAAGAGATCGCCATGTGTTGGTGCGCACTGACAACACAGCGGTGGTCTTTTATATCAACCACCAGGGAGGTCTCAGCTAAGCTCTCTGTGTGTGTTGGCAGATCGCGTTACAGACTGTGTGTTCCTCCCTGCCCACGCTACATCACGAGCGGAGATACACACAGTATTCCTGGGCATCTCAATATGGGAGCAGACATCCTGTCGAGGCAGGGGCCGAGGCCCGGGGAATGGATGCTTCACCCCGAGGTGGTGAAGCAGATATGGAGAGTTTTTGGCCAGGCTCAGGTGGACTTGTTTGTGACTCAGACGACATCGCTGGTTCTCTCTGACTCAACCAGCTCCACTGGGGCTGGATGCTATGGTACAGACTTGGCCAAGGCTTCGTCTGTACGCCTTTCCCCCGATCGCTGTGCTCCCGGGTGTTCTAGAGAGAGTGCGTCGGGACGGGGTCCGTCTATTGCTAGTAGCCCCATTCTGGCCAGGCCGAGTATGGTTCTCGGACCTGATTTCTCTCCTCGACGGCACTCCATGGGAGATTCCCGTCAGGAGAGATCTCCTCTCACAGGCTGAGGGTATGATCTTTCACCCCCGCCCAGAATTGTGGAAGCTGTGGGTGTGGCCCCTGAGGGGGCACAACTCATAGCCTCTGGTCTCTCAACCGAGGTTGTTGAGACCATCCTCCAATCTAGAGCTCCCTCAACAAGGAAACTGTACGCTCTGAAGTGGAGGCTCTTCACTTCATGGTGCGGAGACCGCCTGCTTGACCCAGTTAACTGCCCGATTGGTACAGTGCTGTAGTTCTTGCAGGCCCGTTTCTCCGCGGGGTTAACCCACTCCACCCTGAAGGTCTACGTGGCGGCTATAGCGGCCTACCAAGCCCCTCTTGATGGTCACTCAGTGGGCAAAGACCCCCTGGTTACATGTTTCCTCCGCAGTGTGATGAGGCTGTGTATGATGAGGTATGATCTCGTGTCCCTCCTTGGGACATCGCTGTGGTGTTAGAAGCTCTCTGTAGGCCTCCTTTTGAGCCTATCGAGGAGATATCAGATCGTCTTCTTACCTTAAAGACTGTGTTTCTCTTAGCTATATCTTCTCTAAAGACGCTTCCAAGCAGACCCTCAGCCGGTGGATAGTTGATGCCATTACTGTTGCCTATGAGTCCTCTGATCTCCCCTCACCATTGGAGGTCAAGGCTCACTCGACAAGAAGTGTGGCGGCCTCCAAGGCCTTTCTGGCAGGGCATCTGCAATGCTGCAAGATGGTCTACGCCCCTCACGTTCGTCAGGTTCTATGACATAGATTTGCGAGTCACTCCAGGCCCCTTTGTTCTCTTGCCATAGCTGTGCTCTTCCACACTAGGCAGGGATTTGCAAGTCTGGCGGCGTGGACATCTCGTTCCCCTAGCGTTTTCCGACGCAGCTCGAGTTCCCGAAGGGGAACGTCCCAGGTTACGTATGTAACCATGGTTCCCAGAGGGAACGAGATGCTGCGTCGCAAGGCCATACTTCCGGCATCCCTACTAGAGCTTGCTTCACTCCTAAGAAGCTAGCGCCTCACGTGCTTTTAAAGCTTCCTGGTCATGACGTCACCCGCCTCTGACGTCTCGCCCATCGATTCGACTGATTACACATATGATTGAGAGCTTGGTATCGCTGAAGGCGTTCCCCTAGCGTTTTCCGACGCAGCGTCTCGTTCCATTGGGGAACCATGGTTACATACGTAACTTTTTACGTAATACTGACGTTTTATGTAATACAGAGCCTCCTTAATTTGTTTTCATTAGTCTATGCAATACATTGTTTTAAAATGCTTGTTCAAATTTACCTTTTTGTGGCAAATATGCTATTTCCACTTTTCAGCTCTCAGATGCAACTGTATTTTTGATTGTTTAAGTTATTTACACATTTATTTTGAGCATGTTTAACAAAGAAGAATGAGTGGGTGCTTTTAGTTTGTGGTTTGTTTAGCTCCATCAATAGTCCAATGTCACCTTTTAATGATGGTTACCTCAGAGATTATTACATCAAATTTGACATTCTCTAACAACACAGATATATAGTTTTCTGTGTTCTATACAGATTTTTTTTTACTTTAAAGCTGCAGTCCGTAACTTTTTTTTGGTTAAAAACTATACAAAATCAATATTTGAGCAAGTACATAACCAGCCAGTGTTCACAACTATCGCCTTACTTTAGCACGATTCACAACTGTTATCTTATAATAATGTTTTCTAATTTGAGTGGTACGGTACAGTTGATTAATAATTTGACACTCTATTTAGTTTTCTCCTTTAACTTTTTTTTTTTTTTTACGTATTGATGAAAGTTATGACTGAATTTTTTTTGGAATATGATTCATTGCTTCTTTCAACTGTTCCTGTATGAACAATTTATGTGTAACATTAAAAAATCTGTAATTGTATCATTTGTGTGGTATTTTTGCTACTTGTGACTTTTGCAGTGTAAAGTGGCTCAGAACATGTTAGTGTGACTGTTAAAAACAGCTGATGACAGATTGTTTATCAGAACTGTGTATCAGAATGTTCATGATTGATATTCATCAACGACTGAGTGCCAACTTGCTTAAAATTTACATCCCAACATAACAAAGAGGAGCAGAGTATTTTTTCTCTTTCATTTTGACATGCATGGTCATAACATTTCCATATCTTGTGCTGAATGAGTGGCACCTGTGTTGACCAGTTTCAGAATAAAGAATGTTTGGAGAGACTGAACATTCTCTTTTCCAGTGGTAGATTCTGCTTCAAATACGTAATTGGCCATGGATTTTTTAACCCTTTAAATTTCACACACAAATTTTCATATCTGGTGTATTATGTCACGTGTGGCAAATTTGGAGAGACTAAACTCTCACTTCTCTAGTGGTAACAGATGTAATTGGCCACTAAGTTTTATTATTATTATTATTATTATTATTATACTTTTATGGAGGGAGAGAGAGAGAGAGAGAGAGAGAGAGAGAGAGAGAGAGAGAGAGAGAGAGATCCTTCCCAAAGATACCCAAAATAGGTTTTTAGCATCAACATTTTCATATCTGATTTTTTATGTGACTTGTGGCGAATTAAGTCATGCACATACTGTATATTCTTGTGGCAGCAGTGAAGTCAGTCCACAAAACACAGCACAGAGATTTACATACATCAGGAGATACTGGACATTCACTTTTCAGGTGACTCATTTTTTATTCATTTTCTTGTTGTTAACGTTGAAAATAGTATTAAGTTCAAAAAGACTGAGCTGTTTGTTTTATTGAGCTGAAGTAACAATTTAAATAAATTTGCTAATGGAAAATATGAGACATAATTTGATTTTGCATCTGAATGTAGTCTATAACAGGAAATATAACTGAATTTATGAAACCATTTAATTATGATGTGCTCTGGCTATGTGATTGCAAATAGGACATTTTTTAGAATTACCAACTGGATTGTATAAACTGTATATAAAAATGTTTTACTTCAAATTATTAATGTTGTGTCTGAATTACCTCATTTACACCTTTGTAAATCACAGCTGCGGTATAAGTTTGTGAGCTATTGAGTTGAGAAGACAAGCAAAGAGGGGATGAATAACTCTACAGTGAACTTCACCACACCTGAAACATCAAACTTCACAATTCAGTACACTGGGCTTATGGAGAGTCTGAGCATTTGTGTGTATATTATCGCTTTCCTGTTTGGTATTCCTACACAGTCCTATGTTCTATGTCTCATCATCACAGGAACGGGAAGTGGAGTTGCATCAGAGTTTTTCATCCTCAATCTGTCTGTTTGTGACATTGGTACCTGTTTGGATTGTATGTTTACTGTTGTGTCAATTTGCTTGCCAAGTATCACAGTATTACCACTGTTTTTAGCAGGACTAGTCTTCACTGGTCGTCCTCTGTTTCAGTGTCTGATCTGTGTTGAGCGTTACCTGGCAGTGGTTCATCCTGTAACCTTTTTGAAGTACAAACCTCTCAGATATAGAGTGTTCTGCTGCACTGCTGCATGGTCAATCACTCTTGGCTCCTGCTTTTTGTGCTTATATATCAGTCAAATTAACATGCAGTTCTTATCAGTGCAATTCTTGCTGACCCTCTCCATCCAGTTGTTTTGTCTTGTGGCTGTTCTCAGAGCTCTGAAACAGTCAGGACCAGGAGAGCGAGGGAGAGAGAGAGAGGAGGAAAACCACATGAAGAGAAGAGCGTTTCGAATTATTCTAATAAACACTGTGGCCACGACTATCATATATGTCCCGTTTGCTATTGCGGGATTAGTTACCATTCTAACAAATCAATATATTGATGAAATTTGGTTCACTGGTTTGATTTGTTATGTTCTGGCTAATTTTGTTCAGCCTGTTCTTTATCTGCATCGTGCTGGGAAATTCACCTGCCTTTGAGCCTTTTACATGGTAATATTTTAAGAAATATTGTATTGTAGGATTTTTTTTTACCACTGTCACAGAAAAGTGTATTGATGCATATGGGTCCCTGGTTTGGTTTGTTTCATGCTGGCTGGTGTTGTTCAGCCTGTTCTTTATCTGCACCGGGCTGGAAAACTCTCCTCTCTATAAGGCCTGCTTTTGTAATATATTATGAAAGAATGAATGGGGAAAATAAATCAATTCTGTGTCTTCATAGCTGATTTTCCTCCCCCTAAATGAAACTTTTGTTTGGGTTTTTATGTAATATAGCTCAGAACAAAATCACACATCCGAGCCTTCATAAACTTAGCTATTCTTCTTTAATATGCAGTACGTTATCTCTTAAAATGTCAAACGCCTGTGCAAATTTACCTTTTGTGGCATATATGCTACTTCAAATGTGTGCTACATTTGTGCACCTTCGCAATTTCGGCACTCTCTGTCATTGGCTGTTTATTTAGAGAGATAAATCTGTATTTTTGATTGTTGTATTCATTTGCATAGATTTATTCTGTTTATTTTGAGTGTGCTTAACAGATGTTTGCTTCAAGTTTGTGGTTGCTTTTTCCAATAAAATCAGTGGCCCAGCGTCACCGTTTCCATATAATGAGGGCTATCACAGAGAATAATACATCAAACTTGACATCCTATCATAACCAATATACGTTTTGTTTTCTTTGTCATAATTTATTAATGCTCAGTTTAACTATTTGAATATCAGGTGTTGAATGAGTTGCACCTGCTGGCAGGTGTTGGATGTATAAAGACTGAATCTTTACTAATTTTATCACATTAAAAAACATGGTTATTGAAGAAATGTTTGCAAAGTAATGTTTTATACATTTTCAAGTTAATATATTCTGTATACAACAGGAGTTTTTTATTCAAATATTTAGTCAATCTTTTTGAAACTTTTTTGTACATATATCTGCATATCAAAACTTGTGTTTTTAAGTGATGAGTAGCAGATAAGGCTGTGAGCATTATTGTGAATGCTTTAAGTCAGTCTACAAAACAGTAGAGATTTATATACATCCTGGACATTCACTGGAATCAGGTAATAATCTAATTTTGTGTGTGTGTAAATGTATTGTTTTTACCATTAGTAAGCTATTTTGTTTCATTTAACATTGGAATGAAATCTATCCAAAGGAAATACAATAGCGCATTAGATTTCACATGAGTTTAAAATTCACTGAATTGTACCTTATTTTAACGGTGTACTCCAGATTTATTTGAAAACTTTATAGATTGTTTATGGATTTTCTACTTGTGTTCTGTTGATTCAGTCCAAATTACCTCATTCATTTACGCTTCTCTCTTCCCATAATTAGTTTCACTTTTATATGTGTTTTTTTTTAGCTGCTGAACTGAGAAGACAAACACAGAGGAGATGAATAACTCTACAGTGAACGTCACCTCACCTGAAACATCTACAAAGCACACAGTTCAGTCCATTGGACTACTGGAAACTCTGGACATCTGTGTGTACAGCATCAATTTCATAGTTGGTTTTCCTACACACTGCTATGTTATATGGCTCATCATCACAGGAACAGGTAGTGGAGTTGCATCAGAGTTCTTCATCCTCAGTCTCTCTGTTTGTGAGATTGGTATCTGTCTGAATTGTTTGTTTTATATTGCTACATTTTTTATTTCAAGTATCACCATTTTACCACTATTTTTACTAGGACTAGTCTTTGCTGGTCGTCCTCTGTTTCAGTTTCTGATGTGTGTTGAGCGTTACCTGGCAGTGGTTCATCCTGTAACCTTTCTGAAGTACAAACCTCTCAGATATAGAGTGATCTGCTGCACTGTGGTCTGGATAATCAGTCTTGTATCCTGTTTGTGCAGCACGTTTAGTTCAATCTCAAATATCTTTTATGTATATACATGGTCTTTCTCACTGCAGTTCCTTCTTCTCCTCTCCATTCAGTTGTTTTGTCTTGTGGCTGTTCTCAGAGCTCTGAAGCAGGCAGGACCAGGGGAGAGAATGAGAGAGAGACAGGAGGAAAACCCAATGAAGAGAAGAGCATTTCATCTCATTCTAATAACTTCTGTTAGCATGTTTATCATACATGTTTCATATATAATCACAGGATTCTTTAGCATTCTAAATCACAATATTCAAGCACTTTGGTTCATTTCTTTGGTTTGTTATGTGCTGGCTGGTTTTGTTCAGCCTGTTCTTTATCTGCATCGATCTGGAAAACTCTCCTGCCTCTGTTTTCCATAAAACTTCCTATTGTAATAGTTTACTAAATTCTGTACCTTCTGTACCTGTAAAAACTAATTTAATTATCAATTGATTAATAACACTACATGTAGTTTTCTATTTCAATTTAGTTTACATATTGTTAACTTATTTTATAACATGGAAAATGTGTGAATGTGTGTGTATTATTATTATTATTATTATTAATTAGTTTTTTATTAAGTGTGTTTAACATATATTGTGTATCAGATTTTTCATAGGTGATATTCATAAAAGTTCCACCTTGCATACAATTTGACATCCCATCATAACAAAGATGTGTAGAGTATTCTTCACATTAATTTTGATATGCTTGGTCATAACATTTCCATATCATGTGTTGAATGAGTGGCACCTGTGTTGATCAGTTTCAGAATAAAGAATGTTTGGAGAGACTGAACATTCTCTTTTCCAGTGGTAGCTTCTGCTTCAAAGACGTAATTGGCCATGGATTTTTCAACCCTTTAAATTTCACACAAAAATGTTCATATCTGGTGTGTTATGTCACGTGTGGCAAATTAAGTCATGCACATACTGTATATACTTGTGGCAGCAGTGAATTTAGTTTACAAAACAAAGGACAGAGATTTATATACATCCAGAGAGACTGGACATTCACTCTTCAGGTGATTAACTCCTTTTTAGTTAAATTTATTGGTAAAAAAAAGTATTAACTTAAAAAGACTGGGCTTTTTTTGTTTTATTGAACAGAGGTAACAATTTAATAAATTTTCTCATGGAAAAATATGATACTACATTTGATTATGCATATGGATGTAGGCTACAAAAGGAAAATTACTGCATTTATGAAGCCATATTTTGAAGTCATTTTATAATGATGTGCTCTGGCTATTTGATTGCAAATAGGACCTTTTTGTAGAATTACCGAATGGATTGTATAAACTGTATATATTAAAATGTACTCATTTAGTTAGTCTGAATTACCTCATGTACACTTCTGTAAATCCCAGCTGCGGAATACTTGTGTGAGCTGTTGAGCTTAGAAGACAAACACAGAAGAGATTAATAACTCTACAGTGAACTTCACCACACCTGAAACATCAAACTCCACAATTCAGTCCATTGGCCTTGTGGACAGTCTGAAACTTTGTGTGTTCAGCATCAATCTGTTGTTTGGTATTCCTATACACTCCTATGTTCTATGGCTCATTGTTACACGAACAGGAAGTAGAGTTGTATCAGAGTTCTTCAACCTCAATCTTTCTGTTTGTGAGATTGGTTTTAATTTGAATTATATGTTTTGTATTGTGTCAATTTGCTTGCCAAGTATCACAGTATTACCACTGTTTTTACTAGGATTAGTCTTCACTGGTCGTCCTCTGTTTCAGTGTCTGATGTGTGTTGAGCGTTACCTGGCAGTGGTTCATCCTCTAAACTTTCTGAAGTACAAACCTCTCAGATATAGAGTGATCTGCTGCACTGTGGCCTGGATAATCACTCTTTGGTCCTGTTTATTTTGCTTATGTATTAGTCAAACACCATCAGTCTTATCGGTGCAGTTCTTGCTGGTCCTCTCCATGCAGCTATTTTGTCTTGTGTCTGTTCTCAGAGCTCTAAAGCAGTCAGGACCAGGAGAGAGAGGGAGAGAGAGAGAGGAGGAAAACCACATGAAGAGAAGAGCATTTCTAATTATTCTAATAAATACTGTGAAAATGTCCCATTTTCTATCGCAGGATTAGTTACCATTCTAACAAACCAGAGTATTTATGCAGTTTGGATCACTGGTTTGATTTGTTATGTTCTGGCTGGTTTTGTTAATCCTGGTCTTTATCTGCATCGTTCTGGGAAACTCTCCTGCCTTCGAGGCTTTTACAAGGTGATATTTTAATAAATTGATAATTAATGTATAATTATTTTGTATTTCAATTTCTGTGTAAATACAGCAGTCTGTGTAAACATGCCTCTTAGTAATAAAAGTGTAAAATGAGCTCTGTTATTGCCAAATCAATCCGAGAAGCTGAGTCCTTAACCATCTTCAAGAAACGACTAAAAACACATCTGTTCCACCTTTATTTGACCCTCTAACTCAAACACTTTCTATTCTATTTTAATTCTACTTTGTCTATATTTATCTTCTTTTTTATTTATTTATTTATTTTTATTTAAAAAACAACAACAAAAAACAAACAAAAACTAGCTTTCTATTTTTTCTATTCTATCTACTTGTTTTTCTTTGTGTGTGTGTGTGTGTGTGTGTACAGTATATGTGTCTGTGTATAATATATATATATATATATATATATATATATATATATATATATATATATATATATACACCTTGCTATGTGTACTGCGTTAGGCTAACTGAGACTTGTCATTTACACTTATATATTGTTGCTCTTTTGTTAGGTTTTCTTTTGTAAATATTTTTTATTGAGTTTTGACATATACAATTACATTAACAACCATCACCCTCGCCCCCACATACACACGACTTAAAAAATAAATAAATAAATAAATAAATAAATAAATAAATAAATAAATAAATAAATAAATAAAATATATATAAAGAAGGGGAACACTTTCATAAGAAACATAAGTACACACTTTGAGAATACTGGTCCAGAGAACATAATGGAGGAAAATAATACAAGTTGTTTCAACTGTAACAGATTTATGAAAGAAAAGGCATAAAAGCATTATATTCACACTGATAAATAAATGCATAAACTAAATATAAAATAAAATAAAAAAGGGAATATGTACAAATAATGCAAAGTATGGAGAGATTATGCAAAAAGAAGGAAAGATTAAGGTAGGTAACTCCAACCTCAGAGGCCGGGGAGCTCTTCAAAATATCATATAAAGGGGAACCATATGTTTTGAAACTTACGTTTTGAACCTCGAACAATGTATTTAATCTTTTCCAACTGAATGTAAGACATTACTTCTTTTATCCAGCTACTATGTGTTGGAGGGTCTGCCCTTTTCCAGTGAAACAATATTAAACGCCTCGCCAGTAGTGTAGTGAAGGCGATAACAGAGCAAATGTCTTTTCTGAGTTCTATACCCTCAGGCGTAACACCAAAAATGCCCATTAAGGGATCAGGGTCAATCTGAATACTATACATATGACTATATGATTTAAAAATTCCCCTCCAAAACTCATCCAGGACAGGACACAAACAGAACATATGGGCAGTTGTGGCAGGAGATTGACAACATCTATTGCATGCAGGGCTAACATTGGCGTAAATCTTGGCTAATTTGAGTTAGTAAAATGAAGCCTATGAAGAACCTTAAATTGAATTAATCCATGCCTAGCACAAGGTGAGGAGGAGTGCACCTGTTTTAAAGCATCTTCCCACTCTCCGTCTGCAATTTCTCTGCCAAAATCACTTTTCAAGGCGTTACGAATATCATCAATGTTCTGCGGGTTTATAGATGTTATAATAGAGTATATGGTTGAGATGAGTCCCCTGCTATGAGGGTTCAGATCAAGCAGTGCCTCGATAGGAGAGGAAGGTGGTATTCTTGGGTAAGAGACAAATATCTTCTTGCTGAAACTCCTAAAAATAAAGGGAGAGTCCCTCTATTAAAAGATTCATTATAAACTGCCATAAGAAGTGGGCCCAGTAAAGCTGCGAACTTCTTATAAAACTCTATCGGGAAATCATCAGGTCCCGGAGCTTTACTACTCTGCATTGCCGCAATAGCCTCTGTAACTTCAACTGTATCTATGGGTCTGCCCAGGTCAGAGTGATGGTCTGAGTTAATAGTGGGTAAACTTATTTTTTTAAAGAAGGACTCTAAAATTGCAGAATCATTAGGGTACTCTGAAGTATATAGGTTAGAGTAAAAATGGACAAAGCTGTCATTAATATCCTGTAGAGTATATGCCATGGATCCAGACGGGGCCTTAATATGAGTAATTATTTTTGAATTATTTGATTGACGAGACTGAAAAGCTAGTAATTTACTGGCTTTGTCCCCAAATTCTCTGAAACGCCTTTGGAGACAGCTTATGGTAGAGAAATTAACATTCAATTCACGGGCAACAGCTCTGGTGGACATTCCTGCAGTCAACATGCCAATTGCATGCTCCCTCAAAACTTCATCTGTAGCATTGTGCTGTGTGATAAAACTGCACATTTTAGAGTGGCCTTTTATTGTGGCCAGCCTAAGGCACACCTGTGTAATAATCATGCTGTCTAATCAGCATCTTGATATGCCACACCTGTGAGGTGGATGGATTATCTCGGCAAAGGAGAAGTGCTCACTAACACAGATTTAGACAGATTTGTGAACAATATTTGAGAGAAATAGGCCTTTTGTGTACATAGAAAAAGTCTTAGATCTTTGAGTTCAGCTAATGAAAAATGGGGGCAAAAACAGAAGTGTTAGTTTATAATTTTGTTCAATGTACATTTAATATTAGTCATTTGCCAATGATTTCGAAACGATTCATTCCAAGCAAGTTCGGAGCCAACCCCTCCCTTCCATAAGCCTACTCTGCTCTGACTGGTCAGCTGGCCAAGCCTGTTGTGATTGGCACAGAGAGAAGTCCTTGAGCAAGTTAGCGAGCGATACCATTGTCAAAGCACCTTTACATAGAACAATAATATAGTGCTCCAATCAGCTCCAATCCGTTCTTATAATACTCCAATATGTGGGTAGGGCGCTATTTTAAATTCAGATATGCCTAATTCTCTAAAAAAAACAAAATATGCTGCACAGCTGAAGTGGTTAAAATGGTAAATTGACTGAAAATTGTGTCATGACTTGCTCAGCATTAATAATTAAATGTTTATTTTGTTAGCTGTGTGGCAACTGTGGCTTAACATGGCAAATATTAGGCCTACGCATTTAAAAATTGCCGCCTCAAGCGTTATGAACATCTATATGTATCTATACATAGCTATAATAACAGTTTAATGTCTTTGATGTCAAATGTCATTGACTTTGGTATGTTTTGTGACCAACTGATACAGTATATGACATTTTGATACAGTAATAACCGAAACAGCTCAGAATGACAATTAAACCCTTATTATTATCATTAATTTACAACAAGATGCTTGCAAGCAACGCCTTGATATCCTAATTACCTGATGACGTAAACAGCTGAATAACCCCTCTTTCTGTTCTTAATGGAAATGTAAATAGGCCTAAGCCTTTTATTTATTTTTATTTTTTTACATATCAGGTGTTTAATGAGTGGCACCTGCTCTAGCCTGGAAAGGTTGTTTAGAAAGACTGGATATTCACTGTTCAAGTGATATTCAATTGATAGAAGAAAAGTGTTTGTGTGTGATTATGTTGTTTTTAACTCCTTTTCATTTTTACTTTAAATATTTGCATTTATGGTGTTTTATGTGACATGTTACAGATGTCACAGATGTCATGCACATATATATTTTCTGTGACAGCTGTGAAGTCAGTCTACAAATCACGGCACAGAGATATACATCCAGAGAGACTCAACATTCACTCTTCAGGTGACAATTTTTAATAATTTGTAATATTTTCTTGTTTTTCACTTAACAGTAAAAATAAATATTGTCATAGCGTTTATCTGATGTTTTGGGTCAAATTCAGTGTTATTATGTCAAATTAAATTGAGCTATTTTTGTTTCACTAAAAGGAAGTAACAGGTTAATTGAAATAAATTCAACTGAAACACACACATACATGCATACACACACACACACACACATACAAATGCTATTTGTGGATTATTTGGATATGGATGTAAACTTATGCAATGTAAAAAAAAAAAAAAAAAAACATTTTAAGAAATTTAATAATTGTGTGGTTTGGTTATTTGGATTTAATGCTGTATTTTTATGTATTTATTTATTTAAATTTTACATATTGGACTCGATTTACTTAGTCTGAATGGGCTAGTTTATTTACACTTCTTTTTCCATAGATTTGACATTCCATTTTCCATTTCCATTTGACACTTTCAATTTTATATGTTTATAAGCTGCTCAACTGAGAAGACAAACACAGAAGAGATGAATAACTCTACAATGAACTTCACCTCACCTGAAACATCTACAAACTACACAACTCAATTCATTGGGCTAATGGACCATATGGAAATCGGTGTGTACAGCATCAGTTTTCTGTTTGGTTTTCCTACACACTCCTATGTTATATGGCTCATCGTAACAGAATCAGGAGTTGCATCAGAGTTCTTCAACTTCAATCTGTCTGTTTGTGCGTTTATTAATTGTCTGAATAGTTTGGTCTCTATACTATCAATTTGCTTTCCAAATCTTGTAATAATACCATTTATTTTACAAGGATTTGTCTTCACTGGTTGCTCGCTGTTTCAGTGTCTGATGTGTGTTGAGCGTTACCTGGCAGTGGTTCATCCTGTAACCTTTCTAAAGTTCAAACCTCTCAGATATAAAGTGATCTGCTGCACTGTGGTCTGGATAATCACTCTTGGATCCTGTTTGTGCTGCCTATTCATTATAGTATCACTAAATGTACAAGCTTATACATGGTTCTTCTCGCAGCAGTTCCTTCTCTTCTTCTCCATCCAGTTGTTCTGCTGTTTGGCTGTTCTCAGAGCTCTGAAGCAGTCAGGACCAGGAGAGAGAGGGAGGGAGAGAGAGGAGGAAAACCACATGAAAAGAAGAGCTTTTTATATCATTCTAATAACTACTGTGAGCATGACTATTATGCATATCCCATTTACTATCACAGGATTTCTGAGCATTCTGACACAACAGAACATGCATGCGCTTTGGAACACAGGTTTAAGTTTTTATGTACTGGCGGGTTTTGTTCAGCCTGTTCTTTATCTGCACCGGACTGGAAAACTCTCCTGCCTCTGTTACTCATAAAACCTGCAATTGCGATAATATATTAATTTATGTTTTATTATTCAAATATGTATTGTTATGTAAATTAAGTAAAATCAGTTATTTTTATCAGTTTAATATAATTGTTTTAACTTATTTTAGTAAAGCATGGTTGCTCCTTGTCTGTCAGTTATTTTAATTTTTCAATAAAATACTTAAACAGCCGTAACTTTCTCTACATTGAGAGATTGCTAATTGCATGTGTTGTACTGAATTGTGAATTGATTTATAAACATTGAGAAATAAACATGGACTCCTAATAATAATGAACAGAAAAAGGAATTCTTGCCTATGAACTTATATCAAAGTATGAACTAACTTGTGAAATAAATATGCTTACATGAGCCTAAATCAATGAAAAGATGTGCTGTCCCAATCACCAAAGGATTTTAGCTCAGTTTACATAAAAGTGTATGTCACGCATCATTTCATTATAATATAATATTGTTTCCTCATAGGATGGATCATCAATTGTTGATGTTTTTAATATTTTTAATTTATGGCAAGAAGACTTGCACAAGGCGGAAATTCAAAAACCGTCCCAATCACGCTTAATTCACCTGAGCAAGTGTTCTTAACCAATAATTGAATATGCATATTTTTGTTGGGCATTTTACTTTTATATGCATCATTTCTCAGGCTTGAGACATGTTAATTTATAAGCCTATGTTTGGTGTGTAGCTATGTGTGTAGCTAAAAAACAAAATCCACATTAATCACTGCGTCTTTTATATTTTTAAAAAAGTGAAAAAAGTGAAGTGACATGTGGCCAAGTATGGTGACCCATACTAGGAATTAGTGCTCTGCATTTAACCATCCAAAGTGCACACACACAGCAGTGAACACACACAAACCGTGAACACACACCCGGAGCAGTGTTTTATCGGATACAAAAAGACTAGTATCAACAAACTAATGCGATAACATATTTTATTAATATTTATTACATGTAATAAAATCAATGTATTAATTCCAGATAAAATCAAATGATTCATAAGCAGTTCTATGTAAAATGCATTTTAGATACATGTTTGTCAATAGCCAGTGCTATCATTCAGTGAAAACATATGATAAAACGTGTACTACTAGAATATAATTTTACATACGAGCGCAACTTTTTAATGAGATCACATTAACTATAGGCAGACAAAATATAGCAGATTAAAAACAACCAAATAAAGCTGTAACAAAGTCAGTCAAATAATGATATAATTTATTAAAATATCACCATCGCAGCTTTTATTAGACACAAAGGCAGGAGAGTTTTCCAGCCCGGTGCAGATAAAGAACAGGCTGCACAAAACCAGCCAGTACATAACAAAACAAACCAGGGATCCAAAGAATATAATTATACTGGTTTGTTAGAATGGTAATTATTCCTGTGATAGCAAATGGCAGATATATGATAGTCATGCTCACAGTAGTTATTAGAATTATATGAAATGCTCTTCTCTTCATGTGGTTTTCCTCTTCTCTCTCTCTCCCTCTCTCTCCTGGTCCTGACTGTTTCAGGGCTCTGAGAACAGCCACAAGACAAAACAACTGGATAGAGAGGGCAAGCAGGAACTGCAGCGAGAAGAATTGTGAATGTAGTTGACTGTTGTTCTTGAAATCAATAAATAAGCAAAAGAAACAGGAGCCAAGAATAATTATCCAGGCCACAGAGCAGCAGAACACTCTATATCTGAGAAGTTTGTACTTCAGAAAGGTTAGAGGATGAACCACTGCCAGGTAACGCTCAACACAGATCAGACACTGAAACAGAGGACGACCAGTGAAGACTAGTCCTAGTAAAAACAGTGGTAAATTTGAGTTTCTTGGAAAGCAAACTGACAGAAAATAAAACACACAATTCAGACAGGTTCCAGTCTCACAAACAGAGAGATTGAGGTTGAAGAATTCAAATGCAAATCCACTTCCCGTTGCTGTGATGATGTGCCATAGAACAGAGAAGTGTGTAGGAAGACCACACATAAAATTAATGCTGAACAAACAAATTCTCAGACTTTCTAATAACTAGACAGAATGAGTTGTAGAGTCTGTAGATGTTTCAGGTCTGTTGAAGTTCACTGTAGAGTTATTCATCTCCTCTGTGTTTGTCTTCAGCAGCTCACAATATTTGGTCTACTGCAACTGTGATTTAGGCCTACTGGAAAAGAGATGTAAATGAACCAAGGGATTCAAGTTGAGTCCCCATTTTCATGCAAATATAAAATTATTTAAAATACGGTTTTAGAAATTTGTTAATATTTTCTTTCATAGCCTACAATCATATGTAAAAATTTAATTTTGTGTCATATTTCCAGTGGCGTTGCTAGACCCGTTTTACTCGAAGCCCAGTGGAAAACAGCTGTGCACCAGTAAAATATTACTGATCAATCCTTATGTGTCAATGAGTTTGACGAATACCGAATTGAGATGAATTTCTGATTATATTCCAGGAATCAAGTTGTGTGTTTTCTACTAGCTGTTTAGAATCAGAACGAGCGATGCAGAATTCGCTAATGAATCACTTTTTATATAATCAGTCTAACATGGTTTGCGATTCAGTTTGATTAATTTGGACAGTTCATTCATGCACAAAAATTGATGGCAGCAGTTTCTCACACACGGAACAGAAAACAGAAAGGTTGTTTTTTGGATGAGGTGGATAGTTACCTACAATCCACTAGGCGTGCAGCTTGTGAAGGACTCTTGCTGCAGGTTAACACAATTTATAGCCTATCTATCTATAGATCTACGGTAAAACAGTAGCCTATTTATAAAGAGTATCAACATATGAATTATTTCTGCTCATAAACCAAAAATAGAGCTCAGTCTTTTTTATCTCTGTATCTAAACAATTACACTTGACAGATAAACACAGTTACACCATTGGTAATTATTTATGTCAAAAAAACATCAACAGAAATTGAATTAAATAGTTTAGTGTGTCACCTGAAGATTGAATGTCCAGTCTCTCAGTATGGATAAATCCCTGACTTTTCTGCTGTCACAAGAATATATGTGTTCGACTTCATGTGCTACACGTCACATATAACATCAGATATAAAAACAGGTCAAAACTGAGGTTAAGGTATTTTCTGAAAGGAGATAGATCAAGTAAAGTGACAGATATGGAAAACATTCCTTAAAAAAAGCTTTATTTTCAATATTAATAATAATTGCTAAACATTTCAATATTGCATTCAATATTGTCAAATCAATTTTGATTACCACCTTTGAAGACTGGCATTTCTGAGATGACGAACATGGAATTGTATTATATGATAAAATCATACCATGGCTTTATTTAGCAGTTTAGTTACTGTATGTACTGTATATAATTGATATAATTATCAGACTGATTCATTGGACATTTTTTACACTTAACTGACCTTAAGTTTAATACTGAGGCTGACACTAAAACTAATAATTTAGTTATTATTTACAAGTTAAAAATACAATATTTTTTTAAATCGGGAGAGAAAGAAATGAGAAAAACCCAATAAAGAGAAGAGCTTTTTATATGATTCTACTAACTACTGTCAGCATGACCATCACATATTGGCCATTTACTATCACTGGATTCTTTTTTATTCTGACAAAACAGAATATGGAGCAACCCTTTACTGCTTGTTTTATTTGTTTTGTTCTAGCAGGTTTTCTTCAGCCTGTTCTTTATCTGCACCAGACTGCAAAATTCTCTTACCTGTGCTCCCCATAAATCCCACTATTGTGATTTTTCATTTATTCTTTTTTTTTTCCTGATACATTTTTTATTTTATTTATGGATGGAAAATGCAAATTACTGTTGTTTGCCAATAAAACATTTTATCAGTGTATTAATGTAGATTTAATGGTACACGGGAATTGATGCTATTTTGCTCTCCTGTTCTTTGTTTTAAAGTGGACTTAAAGTCTATTTTGGTTATTCCTTCGTCGTGCGTTATCTACAACCACGTACCATGACAGTAGCATTATGCTGAACAGCGAACACCTCACAAACCTCACATTTCCACCACATAAATCTGAAGTCTCAACCAATTTTATCTGTGTGCATCATAAAGATGAAAATGTACTACTTCATTGATTAGAATAAAGTTTTTTTCAACAAATTAACATTTTCAAATCAAGGTAAACTATGAATACTAATAAAATCGATCTGAAATAGTTGTTAGTGGTTGCTAGTTTGTTCACCAATGACGCAGCGTGTTTTGTGTGACTTGTAGGAGATGAAATCATATATTCTTCTTGTCTACAGAACAGAGCATATAGATTTATAAACACCCAGAGAGACTGGACAGAGCTAATAATTATTGACCAATAATTAAAAAAAACATTTTGTCAATATATTCATTGACAAACTAAACATTTACATAGCAGGTGTTTTTTTTGTTTTTTTTTTTTACTGTGGATTTACATGTATTGTTTTTTTTGCAGATTATGCTTTGGCCTGTCGAAACTAGACAATCCATTACATACATTTTTAAAGCCTCAATACTGAAGTTGAGAGTTTGATAAAGAGCTGATAAATCTGCAAGCCATATATAGATGGCTGCCTATGATTCTAGCATGCTGGAAATACACGAGGATTTGAGATGTACTCTTATCCTATGCATTCATAAATCTATACAATCTTTGAAAGCTATGAAAAATTATATTATGCATGTTTAGTATGCTTAGTCTGAAAAATTAACCAGTCATCACGTTTGGCATGGTTATATGTATCATTAATTGTATGACCATTTTTGCACCAGTAAGGCCCTTTTTTACGATCTAACATCAGGTCCCACAAATCCTCCGACCCTGTTTCTTGCTGAACAATTACAATATCAAGTCAAGATAACTGAGCCTGAAGGAATGTAAACATAATGCCATAATGTGGTCAAACTTCTTTCCTTGAAGTGATTCTCAAAATGTTTAGCATTGCTTGCAAGTTTTGAAATTATTTCTATATCAGTGTACAAACAGATAACATTATCTGTCATTTTGAACCACCTTTTACTTTTATTATTTGCATATGATGTTTATATGGCGTGTAGTATATTTGGAGTAATACAAATGTATTCTTGTGGCAGCTGTGAAGTGAGTCTACAAAACACAGCACAGAGATGTATACACATCCAGAGAGACTGGACATTCACTCTTTAGGTGATTATATTTTATTTGAATTTCTTTTTTATTATTTGCATATGATGTTTATATGGCGTGTAGTATATTTGGAGTAATACAAATGTATTCTTGTGGCAGCTGTGAAGTGAGTCTACAAACACAGCACAGAGATGTATACACATCCAGAGAGACTGGACATTCACTCTTTAGGTGATTATATTTTGTTTGAATTTCTTGCTTTTTAAATTCTCTTGTTTTATCTTCTAGTATTTTTACTCTTTTAGAAATAAGATTACATCATAACAATCATGCTGTTGTCGACATTGAAGATAAGGGTCAAAAATGTAAATGTGCCTTTGTGAACCGAGACTTACATTTGTTTGCTTTTAAATATTTGCATACTTGGTGATTTATGTGACATGTAGCAGATGAATTCATGCACATACATTCTTGATGTAAAATCAGTCTACAAAACTCAGCACAGACTGGACACTCACCCTTCAGGTGACAAACTGTTATAAATATGAGATCTAGATTGCTATTATAATTAAGATAGCAGATTTGAAAGAATTTAATACTTACAGTAAGTGTCCTGGCTATTTGAACTGTATTTTATTTTTTTCACACAGTCTGAATTATGTGACATTTGTTTATTTTGAAATATTAAAATAAATAATGGGTTCCTTTTCTGAGAATATAATTCATGTTATGTTTATTTGTTTTTCTCTCGCTTGACGACAGAATTTTTTTATAAAAAATTGATTTTATGTAAGTGATTTGTGTTCACAAACTAGGCAATAAGTCAGAAAGCAAATATTATATAAATACACTGTGCTCGTGTAAAGTCCTTCACAACAAAACATTGAAACTACATGCAAAGTTTGGTTGAATGTACACTACGGGTCAAAAGTTTGGGATCAGAACGATTTTGAATGTTTTTTACATGCTCATCAAGGCTGCATTTATTTGATCAAAAATACAGAAAAAATTAAATATTGTGAAATATCATAACATGCACCCTTCAGGTGACAAACTGTTATAAATATGAGATCTAGATTGCTATTATAATTAAGATAGCAGATTTGAAAGAATTTTATACTTACAGTAAGTGTCCTGGCTATTTGAACTGTATTTTATTTTTTTCACACAGTCTGAATTATGTGACATTTGTTTATTTTGAAATATTAAAATAAATAATGGGTTCCTTTTCTGAGAATATAATTCATGTTATGTTTATTTGTTTTTCTCTCGCTTGACGACAGAAATTTTTTATAAAAAATTGATTTTATGTAAGTGATTTGTGTTCACAAACTAGGCAATAAGTCAGAAAGCAAATATTATATAAATACACTGTGCTCGTGTAAAATCCTTCACAACAAAACATTGAAACTACATGCAAAGTTTGGTTGAATGTACACTACGGGTCAAAAGTTTGGGATCAGAACGATGTTGAATGTTTTTTACATGCTCATCAAGGCTGCATTTATTTGATCAAAAATACAGAAAAAATGAAATATTGTGAAATATCATAACATGTTTCTATTTTAATATACATTAAAATCTAATTTATTCCTGTGATGAGTTAAGAAGAGCATTTATTTAAAATAGAAATCTTTTCTAACAATATACACTACAGTTCAAAAGTCTGGGGTCAATACATTTTTATTCTTTCTTTCTTTTATTCAACAAGGATGTGTTAAATTGATAAGAAGTGATAGCAAAGATGTATATTCTTTGAAAAGACTGATATTTTGAATAAATGCTGTTCTTTTAAACTTTTTATTCATCAAAGAGTCCTGAAAAAAATATTGCAGTTTCCAAAAAAAATATTTGGCAGCACAACTCTTGCCAACATTGATAATTCTAATAATAAATCAGCATATTAGAATGATTTCTTAAGGATCATGTGACACTTTATACTGGAGTAATGACTGATGGAAATTCAGCTTTGCATCACAGAAATAAATTATATTTGAAAGGATATTAAAATAGAAACCATTATTGTATACTGTAATAACATTATGCAAGATTACTGTTTTTTCTGTATTTTTGATCAAATAAATGCAGCCTTGATGAGCATAAGAGACTTCTTTAAAAAAATATATTACCAGTCTTACTGATCCCAAACTTTTGAACGGTAGTGTATGTGTTCAATGAATGTTGAGATTTATGTGCCAAAGTTTTTTTTTTTCCTCCATAGAATGAGTAACTCTACAGTGAATGTCACCACATCTGGAGCATCTTCAAACTCCACAACTCTTTACTTTGGGCTAATGGGCATTCTGGACATTTTCAATCTGTTGTTTGCTCTTCCTACGCACTCCTATATTATATGGCTCATTGTCAAAGGAACAGGAAGTGGAGTTGTTCACCCTCAATCTCTCTGTTTATGAGATTGTTTACAGTCTGAATGCTGTGTTCAGCATTCATGTTTGTTGTGTTTGGGATCCAAGTCTCAAGACATTAACACATTTTTTAATAGGACTCGCCATCACTGGTCGTCCTCTGTTTCAGTGTCTGATCTGTGTTGAGTGTTACCTGGCAGTGGTTCATCCTGTAACCTTTCTGAAGTACAAACCTCTCAGATATAGAGTGATCTGCTGCACTGTGGCATGGATACTTATCCTTGGCTCCAGTTTAGAAACTGTCAGCATTCTCACTGATTATATGATGCAATTAACAGTTTGTATTGAAACAGTTTTAATGTATTAATGTGTGTTAGTTTAGACAAATTTCCAGTTATGCACAACTGGCTGAGTGCAAACTAAACCATCGAGGTGAAGGAGATTTTTCAAAAAATGGTGGTTCAAGATAATTAAATTGGTCACTACAATTGGAAAGATGGCTTTTCAATCAAATTTGACTGCCCAAGCTGTAAAAAGTGAAATTTTTAAATACACATAGCTGATTTACCTATAACCAACAAAGGTGGTTGAAAATCAGCGAAATTTTTCTTTAAGTTAGTTAAATGTTGCCTAAAATGTGCCGTGCTGCTGAACCAAGTCAAATCCAAAATTAGTTGGCTCATTTAGAAAAAAATGTTTTTGACTGAATATTTGCATATGTAATGTTCTAAGCAATGTGTCGATGAAGTCATGAAGTCATGCACATATGTTCTTATGACAGCTGTGAAGTCAGTCTACAAAACACAGCACAGAGATTTATACACATCCAGAGAAGACTGGACATTCACTCTTCAGGTGATGAACTTCTCTTACAAACTCATGATATTTTCTGTGTGATTGTGGCTATAAAAAAATAAACTAAAATAGAATCTCAAACCAGTTTTCTGGATATTTGCACAAGGAAATGTTTAAAATTTAACTTGAAATCATACTTTTTTATTTACTTGTTTTGACTATGTATTCGCTAAGATAAAAATCAGTAAATAAATCAAGCTGTAAAATTTTTCAAAGATTGTAGCTTCGAAACTACATACGACGTTTGGTGTATAGTTGTAGAAGAGTATAGTGATGTATAGTTAGTAGAAGAGAATTCTGTGCCAAAGTGTTGAAAAACAGTCTGATTATGTGTTCAAATGCAGGCATATTTTCTTAATTTTATCATGTTTGTGTTTAAAAAATTTTAAGAAGGAAAATTATCCTGAAACCACAATGTAAATGTGATTGTAGGGCAGGAAGGTACTGTAGCAATTAGCATGTCAGGATTTTTTTTATACAGTCAAGGGAATAGCCCTGCCAGCATTTTTAGACTCTCAGACAAATAAAGCAGTTGCTATATGGATACAGATGACGGAAAATGTGATATTTATATTATTCAATCAAAAATGAAAATTCTTTCATCATATTTTTCTGTGGAACACAAAATGAAAATATTTAAAAGAATCGAACAAATGCTGGGTTAAATACAACCCAGTGCTGGGTGAAATATAGACAAACCCAGCAATTGGGCTGTTTTGACCCAGCGGATGGGTTAAATGTTTAACCCAGCCTTCAGGGTACTAACCCAACCGTTGGGTCAAAACAACCCAATTGCTGGGTTTGTCCATATTTTACCCAGCACTGGGTTGTATTTAACCCATCATTTTCTAGAGTGTAGGTAAACGACTTTGACTTTAAACAGACATCACCCCCACCCCCAAATATATTTTGTTTCACAGAAGAAATACATTCTTACAGGTTTGGAATAACTTGAGAGTGAGTAAATGATGATAGAGTTTTCATTTTTGGGTGAACTATCCATTTAAATTATTGTATAAACAAGGATTATGAATCCAAACTTATTCTGTCCATTTTCCATAGAAGTTTTACATTTACTGTGAGCCTTTGTTCTGTGGGACAGTTATGAAGATGAATAATTCTACAGTGAACAACTTCACATCTGGAGCATCTTCAAACTCCACAACTCTTTACTTTGGGCCACTAAACATTCTGGACATTTTCAATCTGCTGTTTGGTCTTCCTATACACTCATGTGTTATATGGCTCATCGTCACAGGACCAGGAAGTGGAGTTGCATCAGAATACTTCACCATCAATATCTCAGTTTGTGAGATTGGTAACTGTCTGAACTCTCTGGTCTCTCTACTTTACAGTTGGGTTTGTAAACCAAGTCTCAAGGCAATAATACATTTTTTAATAGGACTCGGCATCACTGCTCGTCCTCTGTTTCAGTCTCTGATGTGTGTTGAGCGTTACCTGGCAGTGGTTCATCCTGTAACCTTTCTGAAGTACAAACCTCTCAGATATAGAGTGATCTGCTGCACTGCTGGCTGGATAATCACTCTTGGATCCTGTTTTTTCAGCATCTTTTTTATTAACTTGTTTCCTATTACATTTACATGGTTCTTCTCACTGCAGTTCCTCCTCTTCCTCTCTGTTAAGCTTTTCTGCTGTTTGGCTGTTCTCAGAGCTCTGAAGCAGTCAGGACCAGGAGAGAGAGGGAGAGAGAGAAAGGAGGAAAACCACATGAAGAGAAGAGCATTTTATCTCATTCTCATAACTACTGTGAACATGGCTGTCATATATATGCCATTTATTATCTCAGGATTGTTTTTAATTCTGGCTCAAGATAATTTTCAAGATCCTGTAACTGTTGGATTATATTTTTATATTTTGGCTGGTTTTGTTCAGCCTGTTCTTTATCTTCACCGTACTGGAAAACTCTCCTGTCTCTGTTGCTCATAGGATGTACAATTGTAATATTTTACCAAATTATCTTATTGTATCTTCTCGTATTTTTACTCTTTCAGAAATAAGATAACATCAAAGGCTATTAATCATTTTTATGTTGTTATTGTATTTCATATCATATCATTCTAATAACTACTGTGAGCATGACTATTATATATGTGCCATTTATCTCAGGATTGTTTTTCACTCTGACACAAGAGTATATTAAGGAACTATTTATTGTTAGATTATTTTGTTTCATTTTGGCTGGTTTTGTTCAGCCTATTCTTTATCTGAAATAATCAAAAAACTCTCATGTCTTTACTGTCAATAAAACATTAAGTTGTTTAGCTTTTAGATCTCAAATTACTAAATCTTGTTTTCTTTTTTTCCCATTTCAATTGAACTGTTTTTTTATTATTATTTATTTATATTACTGTTTATGATGTCAGAACATGTAAGTATATTTATCTGTCATTGATGTCACCCGTCTTGAATGCAGACAAGATAGGACAATGCATGGTGTGATTTCACTGTTACATAGTTGTCTGTTAACACACACACATGGTTATAATAAAATTATGTGAAAAGAAAGTCAGCAGCCTCTGTGAATTTGAATCATAATTTCCTAGTTTTTACTGATTATATAATGCAATGAGTAGTTCATATTAAAACAGTTTTAATTTAATAATTTATGTTTGTTTACACAAATGGCCAGTTATGCACAACTACAACATCAAGGGGAAGGAGGTTTTTCAAAAAGTGGTGTTACATGATAATTAAATTGATCATTTAATTGGAAAGATGGACTTTTTTTTAATCAAATTTGACTCTATAAAAAAGTGACATTTTTTGTTGATTTACATACATAGTAACAATACAAAGCTGGTTGAAAATTGTCAAGCTTTTTCTTTAAGTCAGTTAAATGACTAAAATGTGCCTTGCTGAACCATGTCCAAATGAGTTGACTCCAATTTTTACTCAGACATGACTGTCTATTTGAATTATTATTATTATTATTTTTTGCATAAAATATTTGCATATGTTACGTTTTATGTAATGTGTTGATGAAGTCATGCGCATATGTCCTTATGACAGTTGTGAAATCAGTCTACCAAACACAGCACAGATATGTATACACATTCAGAGAGACTGGACATTCACTCTTTCAGGTGACAAATTCCTGTTATAAAATAATGAGATTTTCTGTAAGATTGTAGACTGTAAAAATAAATATTAAGTAACACTTTAGTATAGGGACCAATTATTATTATTAGCTAGTTGCTTATTAGCATACCTATTAATAACATATTGGCTGTTTATTAGTACATATAATGCACATATTTTGCATGACCATAATCTACATCCCTAGTCCTACCCAATACCTAAACTAAACAACTACCTTACTAACTATTAATAAGCAGCAAATTAGGAGTTTATTGAGGCAAAAGTTGTAGTTAATGGTTTGTTAATAACGAGAATTGGACCTTAAAATAAAGTGTGACCAAATATTACATTCTCAATAAATAAGTGTTTAGGTTATTTGTACTGGGAAATGTTAAAATCTTACTGCTTAGTTTACTTGTTCTGACTTTGTATTCACTCAGACAACTTGTGCAATAAGTCAGTAAATAAAGTAAATAAATCAAGCTGTAAAATATTGTAGCTTTGAAAGTGTATGCGGTCACGCATCCGGTCCATGAACTTTCGTCTGCTTACCATCAGAGATCACCCTTTCCATTACATTGACTCTCGCACTACACTACTGTTGCTTATCATCCCGGACTACATATCCCATCATTCATTGCACTGATTGCACTCAGCACGGATTGCACACAGCTGTTTTCACTGATTGCACACAGCTGTTTCACATCACTCACTCACTACATAACACTCACTCAAACTACCATTCACTGCCGAGTAGTGCTTAGCCTGTTAGTTCTCCTAGTTCCTGTTATCCTTCCTGTGTTTCGCCTTGCCTTGTCGGTTTTCTCGATTCTGATCTTTGCCTGTCTCCCTGGATTTATCCCTCTAGTCTCGCCCCTGTGATTCTGTCTGCCGATCGTCGAACTACCCTAGCCCTAGGACTATTCTTGTGTTTTGCCCGCCATATACCTGTTTGCCATTGTTCGACCCTGCCTGTTATGACCACGTCTCTGTCTTCTGTTCAGAATAAAGCTTGCACATGGATCCACACGTCTCACGTCTTGTCAGCCCCGTAACACATGCAAAGTTAGGTGTATGTATGGTTAATAGAAGAAATGCCTGTGCTTTGATTTAATTTTATTAGGTCTGTGTTTAAAAATGTTATTGACATTGTTTAAAGGCAACTGTTTAAAAAAATATTTTCAAACCACAATATAAATGTGATTCTAGGTCAGGATGGAATCTTTTTTTTATTAAACTCATTATTAAACTCTCAGACAAATCGAGCAGATGCTATATGTTGCTATATGTATACAGATGTGGGTAAATGTGAGAATTATATAATGATAATTGTAATCTTCTGCGGAAGACAAAATGAAGATATTTTGAAGAATCTTACTTTGTCCTTATTTTTCCATAGACATTTTCTGTGAGTGTTTGAGCTGAGGGACAGTTAAGAAGATGAGTAACTCTACAGTTAATTTCACATCTGAAGCATCTACAAATTCCACAACTCGTTACTTTGGGCCACTGAACATGCTGGACATTTTCAATCTTGTGTTTGGTCTTCCTATGTACTCCTTTTCTCGTTTTGATGTGGCTAAAAAATTTCCGATATTTCCTCCTTTCCGTGAGAAAGAAGTTGAAGCGTATTTTCACAGGAAGTACACTTTACAATTGGATTTGGCTTCCAAGTCTCAAACAATTATTGTATTTTTTATTAGGACTAGTCTTCACTGGTCGTCCTCTGTTTCAGTGTCTGATCAGTGTTGAGCGTTACCCGGCAGTGGTTCATCCTGTAACCTTTCTGAAGTACAAACCTCTCAGATATAAAGTGATCTGCTGCACTGCGGTCCTGTTTCTGGTGCATATTTACTTTAGTCTTAATGAACTTTTATATGTATGCATGCATAAACTCAATTCAGTTCCTGCTCTTCCTCTCCCTCCAGTTGTTTTGTCTTGTAGCTGTTCTCAGAGCTCTGAAGTACTCAGGACCAGTAGAGAGAAAGAGAGAGAGGAGGTAAATCCCATGAAAATTAAGACAAATTAGACAAGTGTTTTGTCTTATTTTAATAATTACCGTGAATATGACATATACGCCATTTAGTGTTTCAGGATTCGTTTATGTGCGCCACAGTATTATTTTGACGAACCTTTGTATTTACACCAAATAATTCCTTGATATTATTTGTTTTATTCTGGGGGGTTTTGTTCAGCCTGTTTTCTTTTTCTGCACCAGGGCGGGAACCTCTCCTGTCTCTGTTACCCATAAAACCTGCAGCTGTAATAATTTAATAAGTCAGATTAGTTATCCTTATTTTACTATTTTAAAACTTTAATTTAAGAATAGGAATATGCCAAGAATAGGAACATGTTAGTGTGTTCATTCAGCGCTCTACTTTTAGATCTATTTTCTTTACTTGTACACAGATTAAACTGGAAGTGTTTGAGGACCTTTTCTTTGACCACTAAAAATACAGATATATTATTCAAGGGGGAAAACAATAGTTGTCTATCTACATCCTTGTTGTCACATGCACATTTATGGACTGATAAACATAAGGTACAATGAAAGAGGTAATATATATATATATATATATATATATATATATATATATTAAAAAAGAAACTTTGTCAACATCATTGACAGAATAAATATTTGCATAGCAGGTGTTCAAAATGTTCCACCTGTAAAAATCAGTTTTGGATTTATAGAGACTATTTGGGGAGACCGATAATCAACATTCAAATTACTCTATTAATCTTAGACTATTTATTTGCTTTCAATATTTACATATGTAGTGATTTATGTGACCTGTAGCAAATTCATGCACATATATTCTTGCTGTGAAGTCAGTCTACAAAACGCAGCACAGAAATTTACATACTGTACATCCAGAGAGACTGGACATTCACTCTTCAGGTGATAACCTCAAGTGATAAGATCATTATTATAATCTATAATCTTATAATTATTAACACAATCATATCAGATTTTGAAGCAAGTTAATATTGAAGAGTTTTGGTTATTTGGACTGAAATTTTACCTTCCAATCATACCTTTGTTGACTTTTGATTTGTTTCACACAGTCTGATTTATGTGAAGTTGTGAATGTTTATTTTAAAATGTTATAAACACTAAATAATGGGATCCATTCCTAAGAATGTCAATTTTTACTAAATTACAACAGCACTACACTTAGTTCAACTTCAATGTGCTTGAGAGTAAGAGATGGGTAATATAATGTTATAGTGTTTTGATGGTTATCATGCAAAGTTTGGTTCACACATGTGCTCAATGAAAGCTGAGATTTCTGTGCCAAAGTAATTTTTCCCCCAATAGAGATGAATAGAACTTTTCCATTTATGGAACAAACTCCGCAACTCGATCCTTTGAAGTAGTGACCATTCTGGACATGTGTGTGTACAGCATTAATTTCTTGTTTGGCCTTCTGACAAACTGTTACGTTTTATGGCTCATCATCAAAAGAGCAGTAGGTGGAATTGCATCAGAGTTCTTCAGGATCAATCAGTGTGTTTGTGAGATTGTTTACTGCCTGAATTCCTTGTTCTGTTTAATCTGTTCTAATTATCCTTGGCTTTCAAGACTCTTGGAATTAACATGGTTTTTATTAGGTCTAGGCATCACTGGCCATTCTCTGTTTCAGTGTCTGATCTGTGTTGAGCGTTACCTGGCAGTGGTTCATCCTGTAACCTTTCTGAAGTACAAACCTCTCAGATATAGAGTGATCTGCTGCACTGTGGCCTGGATAATAACTCTTGGCTTTTGTTTGTGTTTCATGTATCGTTTGATCTCGTTTAACTTCTATATTTATGTATGCTTCTTCTCAGTTCAGTTCTTTCTTTTGCTGTCTATCCAGTTGTTCTGCTGTTTGGCTGTTCTCAGAGCTCTGAAGCAGTCAGGACCAGGAGAGAGAGGGAGAGAGAGAAAGGAGGAAAACCACATGAAGAGAAGAGCGTTCTATCTCATTCTAATAACTACTGTGAGCTAGGGGTTGCACAGACTAATCGACTAATCGACTAGTCGACTTCAATGCTCTGCCATGATGCTTTAAACTTGACTTCGACTCTCTTTGAGCCTCTCAGTGCCACAACCCGTTTGAGGTGAGAACACAGGAGGAAAGCGGTTCGACACGCAGGCTATATAACCTAGCGAACGTGTTAGGAGTCGCCCAGCCCACAGCTCTACAAATGTCTGCTTGCGAGGCACCACGAGCCAGTGCCCAGGACGATGCGACACCCCTGGTGGAGTGAGCACGCAACCTGAGTGGGCAGGGCACACCTTGAGCTTCGTAGGCCAAGGTGATGGCATCCACTATCAAGTGGGCCTTCTTCTGCTTGGAGACAGCCTTCCCCTTCTGCTGTTCTGAGGTCCTAAAGGTCTGAGTTCTATCCATGTACTGTCGCAGTGCACGTACAAGACAGAGCAAAGCTAGGGCTGGGTCTGCCTCCTCCAGGGGCAGCGCTTGCAGGTTCACCACTTGGTCCCTGAAGGGAGTGGTAAGAACCTTGGGCACGTAGCCGGGCCAGGGTCTCAGTGTTGCACTGGAATCAGCCGGCCCAAACTCAAGGCACGATCCGTCGACCGAAAATGCCTGCAGGTCCCCCACCCTCTTGATCTAGGCCAATGCAGTCAGGAGTAGGGTCTTCATAGAAAGAAAGTTCAGCTCGACTGACTGTAAAGGCTCGAAGGGTGCAGCGTGTAGGGCTCTTAGCACCAATGCCAAATCCCAAGAGGGCAGGGAGGAAGGCCTAGGATGATTTAACCTCCTGGCCCCCCTAAGAAACTTGACAACCAGATCATGCTTCTTCACCTACCTCCCCTCTATGGGGTAGTGATGGGCCAAAATAGCAGCAATGTAAACCTTAAGGGTGGAGGGGGACAGCCTACGCTCCAACCCTTGCTGCAAGAAGGAAAGCACGGCTCTGATCGAACATCTCCGGGGGTCCTCCCGGTGGGAGGAACACCATTCGACAAACAGGTTCCACTTCAGTGCATAGGCCTGTCTCGTGGACGGAGCATGTGCTGAAGCGATAGTGAGAGTTACCTCCTGGGGTAGGTCACTTAGAACTTCCGTGTCCCGTCCAGGGACCACACATGGAGTTTCCACAGGTCTGGACGCAGGTGCCAAAGGGTGCCCCGTCTCTGAGAAAGTAGATCCTTCCTCAGAGGAATCGGCCAGGGAGGGGCTGACGCGAGGAGCATGAATACCACAGCATGCCTGGATACCTGTTTCAGGGGCACTCCTGCCCAAAGAAACGAGGGATCTGACCACGGGTTGAAGGTTCTGTGGCAGGCCGGTGTAATCTGAAAATGGTGAGTACTGCATCGCCACGCCTACCTTGGGACTCGGCCATGGAGCCAGTGCTGAAGCGGTCTCATATGGAGCAGACTGAGCAGAACTACAGCCCGGAGGGCAAGACCTTGTACTGATATGCGCGACCCTCGAAAGCGAACCACAGGAATGACCTGTGCCACTGGAGGATTGAGACATGAAGGTAGGCGTCCTTCAGGTTGATAGCTGCAAACCAATCTGCTAACCAGGCTCCGAGAGACCGTGCCAGACGAACCAACGGAGCCACCGATGTACCCACGGTGGGGCAGCGTGGTGGAACACAGGGACGGGCGGAGTCTGTCTGAGCAGAACTACAGCCCGGAGGGCAAGACCTTGTACTGATATGCGCGACCCTCGAAAGCGAACCACAGGAATGACCTGTGCCGCTGGAGGATTGAGACATGAAGGTAGGCGTCCTTCAGGTTGATAGCTGCAAACCAATCTGCTAACCAGGCTCCGAGAGACCGTGCCAGAGGAACCAACGGAGCCACCGATGTACCCACGGTGGGGCAGCGTGGTGGAACACAGGGACGGGCGGAGTCTGGGTGTGAAGTGTAACACTCACCTGATTCCTCCGTGCGCTGGAGAAAACACAGGGTCCCAGCTTGAGGCTTGTGACAGCCCGGCATGTGACAACATGAAGCGGGGACTTAAATGCTACAACCCCGACCTGGTCCACAAATGGTCAGGAGGGGTGCTATTGGGCAACCCACTGCTGCCTGCTGGTGAGAGAGGAGGGGGGAAGTGACCCTTTGATGCACAGTTCCCAACTCTCCTCCTCTTGAGACTCAGAGGAAACCGCTCTTTTATTGAAGGTTTGGGTACTGCTGGCTGCTGGACCAGAGGCAGAACAAAAACAAAACGAAACAAAGGATTCTCCACCCTGCCCTGTTCCTCTTGCAGTCACCACCTCCCGACGAGCAGTCTCCTCCATCTCCGGGTCGCCCGTCTCAGTGCCTCTTGCACTTGCGCTTACCGCCAGGTTTGGCGGGGGCCTGGACGGGCTGGGTGTCCTGCCTGCGACCGGCTCCATGACGCTGCCTGGTGGAAGGCTGCTGCTGCTACGTGGGAGCAGGGCCAGTCGCAGGGGTGTACCCACAGCGACGGGCAGGCTGAGGGGCTGCAGTTGGGATGGAAGCAGCAGGTTTCCTCCGGCGTAGGATGTGTTTGATCGCCTCCGTCTGCTTCTGTGCCGCCGAGAACTGCTGGGCGAAGGTCTCGACAGCGTTTCCGAAAAGGCCGGTCTGAGACACGGGGGCATTAAGGAGCTGTACCTTATCACGCTCCTTCATGTCAGCCAGACATGGCACTCCTGGACCACTAACGTGGATATCACACAACCCAGGGACTGTGCGGTCACCTTCGTCGCTCAAAACGCGAGGTCCGTCGCAGCACGCAGTTCATGTAGAACTGCCCGGTCGTGACTATCCTCGTGCAGGTCTTTCAGGGCTTTGACCTGATGGACCTGCAGTAACGCCATGGCGTGGAGGGCAGAAGCCGACTCCCCACAAGCTCTGTAAGCACTGCCAGTTAAGTCTGACAAATACTTACAGGCCTGTGAAGGGAGACACGGGTCACCCCGCAGAGTGGTAGCGGCTGTAGGACACAGTTGCATAGCCACCGACCACTCCACCGAGGAAATGACCGTGTACCCCAAAGCGGCTCCACCATCGAGGGTGGTGAGAGCGGAGGAGCTACAAGATTTGTTTCGGGCAGTAAAAGGTGCCTTCCATGACCTTGTGAGCTCCTCATGCACCTCCGAGAAGAATGGCATCGGAGGGGGCGCTGAGAACCAGCGCGACCTCCACCGAGAAACCACTCGTCCAGCCTCGAAGGATCGGGACGCGGTGGAGGATTCCACACGAGCCCTACATTCTCGGTGGCTCGGAAAAGCATAGCCGTCATCTCTGGGTCTGGCTCGGACAACGCTGTCACACCCGAAGGGGGCAATGCAGCCAGGTCATCATCCCCGGAGAGAGAGAGCCCTCCGATGCAGTGATTGACATCTGGTCTAGAGGGGGCGAACCAAAGGAAACTGTAGAGAAGCCAGCACGTCCCTCCGGCCGCTGCACCGGCTGTGGAGTGCTTGAGGGGTGACGAACTCCCTCTGGGGAAGCTATCACCGTGATCCTCAAATCACCTCTGACTCCACTGGATGCAGAGCCACCCCGATTGCCGAGACGAACACTGGATCGCGGCAGAAGCTGAGGGACCCCGCCACGTTTGACGTAACTGAGTCTTTCATGCAACTCTGAGACGGTCATGTCCCCACAAATAGAACATGCACCATCCACGAATGCTTGCTCAGCGTGCTCAAAGCCCAGACACGTGAGACAGAAATCGTGACCGTCCCGAGGCACCAGATAGCGACCGCAGCCAGAAACGCACGGATGATAAGACATCTTTAAAAAGACGCGATCACCCGTGTTGCTCTTTTAGAGAAATTATATTTTGTGCTGAAGCATGCAGGGGAGCTGGCCACCGCACACTCCTGGTGTGGCTGTCGGCACGACGTTGATTTCTGTTCCCGACGTGTGCCCGTGACTACCGCTGCCATGCTGTAACGCCCGCACTCGCTGGCTCTCTGCTTTGCAACACCGAAGTAGAGAGCAGTAGTGATGCACTACCGATCGGCTCCGACACGAAAGGATGAATGAATGCGGTTCACCTGCTGCCTCTAATACTCACGCTGTGATCAGCGGCAGCTGGATGCAATAATCGCATGCATTGTGCATTGGCTCGTTTAGTTACACTCTAAGTGGATTGGTCTCTCTGGCGAGATCCCAATTTGTCGGTCATCACCGAAGTGACGTCGAGAGTGACCGACTGAAAGGGAACTGTAAATGATACTTATCCACCCATTATTTATAAAATTCTTGGCTTTCTTACATACATATTAACTGTATTCCACGTGTTTATTAGATGTGGTTGCTGCCAGTCTGTCATTTGTTTATCCAATAAAACTCTTCATCAATGACACTTTTACAAATCGAGGGTTCCCACAGAGATTAATTTTTAAAGTCTTAAGTTGCACAACTGGCTGGGTTCAAAATAAGCCATCAAACTGAAGGGGGTATTTGAAAAAAAAAGTTGTGGTATATCGTAAAATTGGTAATTCACCACTGGCAACATTACATGGTACAAAGCTAATAAAAAATCGTAAACTTATCATGTTAGTTCAATGTTGTATAAACAATTCTTTGTTGAACCATTTCAAATCCAAAAAACATTTGGTTCCAGTGTTTGCACTTAATATATATTACATATATATAAAATATGTTTATTCACTTTAAATATTTGCATATGTTTTATTTGACACCTAAATTAAGTGAAATGATGCACATGTTCTTGAGACAGCAGTGAAGTCAGTTTACAAAACACAGAACAGAGATTTAAGGCTATGCATGAAGAGAGACTGGACATTCACTCTTCTGTCTGACTCTGTTCCATGTTTTGTGTGTGTTTTGCTTCCTATGTTTCCTTTTGCCCATATTTGGTCCTTCCCATTCCTGTCATTTAGTTCACTTGTTCCCAGGTGTGTCCCATTAGTTCCCCTTTACTTAAACCCCGTGTTTCTGAATTTCCCTTGTCTGGAAGTGTATATGTCTACCCTTGCAACGTGTGTTTTCCTTGGATGTGATTAAAATCTATATGTTTGAATTCCACTCCTCGTCTCCTCGCTCCCTTGTCTCCGTGCTCCTCACAGTAGCGAATCGTGACCTCTTCAGGTGACACATTTTCTATATGGAATCTACACTCTTATTATTAAAGTGTTGTAGTTATTTGAACTTGAATGTATTAAAAATTGTTCTTTGGATCTTACTTTTGTTAACTTTGTTTTGATTGTTGTTTTTGTTTTTTTTAACTCCGCCTGTAATATGTGAAGTTTGAAACTGCTTGAGAGTCAGACATAGGTGTCAAATTGAACACTTTATATTGCATTCATCAGCATCGTCATCAGCTTGCCCTGAAAGCATTAATATAGTCAGATAATTGCTCGGTTGCTATGTGTTGAAAACCGATTTGGGAAAAGGTGATTGTTTAATTGGATTGTTCAACCAAAAATGAAAATTGTGGAACACAAAATAAATGCATTTTGAAGAATGTCGGAGTCCGAACAACGCTGACCTTTTTGATTTTCATTATGTGAACAAATGAAACACAAATACATTTTCAAAATTTTTTTTGTTACAACGAAGAAAAAAGTTATACATGTTTTGGTATGGCATTAGGGCAGGGGTGTCAAACTCAATTCCTGGAGGGCTGGAGCCCTGCAGAGTTTAGATTCAACCCTAATTAAACACACCTGATCCAACTAATCAAGTCTTACAAGCTTATTTGAAAAGTACATGATATGTGTGTTGGAGCAGGGTTGGAACACAACTCCGCAGGACTCTGTAGTTTGACACCCCTGCATTAGGGTGAGTAAATGATGATAGTTTTCATTTTTGGGTGATCTATTCATTTAAATTAGTGTGAAGAAGGATTTTGAAACTACAACCTTATCCTGTCCATTTTTTTTTTCTTTTAACATTTACATTTGCAGTGAGCTTTTGAGCTGAGGAGCAAATAAGGAGATGAATAACTCTACAGTGAACTTCATCACGTTTGGAGCATCTACAAACTCCACAACTCTTTACTTTGGGCTAATGAGCATTCTGGACATTTTTAACCTTCTGTTTGGTTTTCCTACACACTCCTACGTTATATGGTTCATCGTCACAGGGACAGGAAGTAGAGTTGCATCAGAGTTATTTATCCTCAATCTCTCTGTTTGTGAGATTGGTAACTGTCTGAATTCTTTGCTGTCGCTATTTGATTATCGTCCAATTCTCAAGAGAATAACTGACTGTATAATAGGACTAGCCATCACTGGTCGTCCTCTGTTTCAGTGTCTGATGTGTGTTGAGCGTTACCTGGCAGTGGTTCATCCTGTAACCTTCCTGAAGTACAAACCTCTCAGATATAGAGTGATCTGCTGCACTGCGGCTTGGATAATCACTCTTGGCTCCTGTTTATTCTGCGTGTTTACTCAAGGCTTGTTTTATTTTTATACATGGTTCTTCTCACTGCAGTTTCTCCTCTTCCTCTCCATGCAGTTGTTCTGCTGTTTCGCTGTTCTCGGAGCTCTGAAGCAGTCAGGACCGGGAGAGAGAAAGCGAGAGCGAAAGGAGGAAAACCACATGAAGAGAATAGCATTTTATATCATTCTAATAACTACTGTGAACATGATTGTTATCTATGTGCCATTTATTATCTCAGGATTGTTTTTCATTCTGAGCCAAGAGTATATTCCGGAAATGTTTATTGTTGGATTATTTAGTTTTATTTTGGCTGGTTTTGTTCAGCCAGTTCTTTATCTGAACCGGACTGGAAAACTGTCCTGTCTTCACTTTCTATAAATCATTAAGTTGTTTAGCTTTTAGATCTTACTAAACCACCTCAAATAATTTATTACACATTATCACATTAACTCCAATCTGTGTGTTAATTAAATGTGATTGTTGCTTGTAGATTTTATTTGTTTGTCGTTTGTGGGGTTTTTTGTTGTTTTTTTACAGTAAATTGCTTCATCAATATGCAAACATTCCCTATTCAGATCAATCAATAATTCAATAAATATCTGCTAGAATGTGTTTGTGTGATTCTGTATTTTTATTTAAAGAGATGCACCATCACAAACAAACTTAGTTGAACATTTGATTGTTCAACATTAACTCAGATTTAGTTTGCGGCCAGTGTGCTGATTCCTGAAAGTCTGTCATCTAATAAAATACTAAAGCATTGACCTGCTGTTACCTTTTCCATATACTGTTGTTGTTGTACTTAGTATTGAATGTGAGTCAGTTAAATGTTGTGTAGACATGTGCATCGATGAACGATTATAAATTCAAATCAGTCAGTGTTGCTCCATTCAAATGTTTAGCAAGATAAACAACTTTTTTAACCTTATGTTTACTTAATAGATTTCAATGTGTTATGATTTGTGCTATGAGGCAGATGAAGTCATGCACATATATGCTTGTGACATTCATGAAGTCAGTCTACAAAACACAGTACAGAGATTTGTACACATCCAGGACATTCACTCTTCAGGTGATAAAACTCCTCTTTTTCTCTAAGATCTTCTATAGGAACATAGACATAAAAAATAAAAGAGATTGATAATATTACTAGAATGTTTGACTTTAAAGTATTTGTTATTTAAATGTTTTGGTAAATGGCATTTAAATTGGGGCTTATAGAAGCTGATCATAGAATGCATTTAAAATGTACCTTCAAATTAAACATTTTCACACACTTTGAATTTTGTGAAGTTTTCTAATTTAATAATGATAAAAAATTAAGATAATAAGACCTGTTCCTGAGACTGACCCGTTTATTATTAAACTTGCTTCCACTTATTTCTAGACTGTTGTGCACGAGACAAAGATGAGTATCATGAAAATTATATTAAGCAGTTCTAACATTTGTGTTCAAAAAAGGTATTCTGTTCTGTTAAAATGAGACCGCTAAATAGCCTTTTGATGAAATAAAATACTTAGCAAATCTCACTATTTTTATGCAGACCATGAAGATATCAAAGCAGTCAATGAGGCAGTTTATTTTAAGGTGTCATTCTTACAGTGTAATTATACATTTAAGTACTGAATAATATGAATCAACTACATGTACTTACTATTTGGTTAGGGTCAGGAGGATTAGGGTTTGGCTTAGGGTTATTTGCATGTAATTATGCATAATTAATTGTTATTATAATAGTAAGTACATGTAACATGTGTAACAAGGACACCTTAAAGTGATTTGTATAATTAAGGTACTAATATGCACCTTTGAACTGTTAATATGCATCATTTATAGGGGTAAATAAGGTACAAAAGTTTACCTTTTGAAAAGGTACTGCATCAGTGACAGTTTGTGTACCTTTTTTTCTGAGAATGTAGGACCGCAAATGTAATTTATGCAATCTATATTTCCAGAGACTTTAAATTAATAAACAAATTATTTTTTATACAACACGTTTCTCCAAAAATACATGAATGGAAATATATTGCGTAAGAACTTGTGAACATCGATTTTTGGCGACATAAAAAATCATGCTGTAAAATCCTTCATAACACAGCTTTGAAACTACATGGCAATTTAGGTTCATATATAGATTTTAAATTTGTTTTCCTCAATAGAATACCTACATTTTCGGTGAGTTTTTGAGCTGAGAGACAATACAAAGGAGATGAGTAACTGTACAGATAACTTCACACCTGAATCATCTACATTCTCCACAACTCAACACATCGGGTCACTGAAAATTTTGGATTTTTGTCTGCACAGCTTCAATTTCCTGTTTGGTTTTCCTACACACTCCTATGTTATATGGCTCATCGTCACAAGAACTGGAAGTGGAGTTGCATCAGAGTTCTTCATCCTCAATCTCTCTGTTTGTGAGATGGCCAACTGTGTGAACATTTTTCTCCATGTACTTGACAACTGGTTTTCAAGTCTCAAGACATTAAAATATTTATTATTAGGACTTTTCATCACTGGCCGTCCTCTGTTTCAGTGTCTGATCTGTGTTGAGCGTTACCTGGCAGTGGTTCATCCTGTAACCTTTCTGAAGTTCAAACCTCTCAGATATAGAGTGATCTGCTGCTCTGCAGTCTGGATAATCACTATTGGATCCTGTTTGTCCTGCATGTTAAATATAATCTCATGTAACTTCTATATTTATGTATGCTGCTACTCACTACAGTACTTCCTCTTCCTCTGCATCCAGTTGTTCTATTGTTTGGCTGTTCTCAGAGCTCTGAAGCAGTCAGGACCAGGAGAGAGAAAGAGAGAGAGAGAGGGGCAAAACCACATGAAGAGAAGAGCGTTTTTCCTCATTTTCATAACTACTGTGAGCATGGCTATCATATATGTTCCATTTATTATCTCAGGATTGTTTTTCACTCTGACTCGACATTATTTTCAGGAACCTTTTACCGTTGCTTTTTTTTGTTATATATTGGCTGGTTTTGTTCAGCCTGTTCTTTATCTGAACCGGGTTGGAAAACTCTCCTGTTGTCAATAAAGCAATCTTTTTTTATTGTTATTATTATTGTATTATAAATGTTTTATTGAAAACAGAAGAGTTTTATATATATATATAAATATATGTTTTGTTTTTTCCCAAAAAAATGTTATGTGCTGTATCTGCAGTGTGAAGTGTGAAGTGGCTCAGATCGTGGTAGTGTGACACTCATTCACTGTTTATTTAGAGAGCTACACAAACTGACTTATAGTTGTATATTTGATTATTTTTTTTTTACATAAATATTACATTTATTGAGTTTGTTCATCAGATATGTTTATTATATAAGTGTAAATTGGATTAAATCTTAAATGATAAACCATGTTTTCTTTTTTCCATTTCAATGATTTTGAACTGTTTACGATGTGAGATCATGTATGTCGCTATATTCATTTGCAGACATGACAAGACAGATAATGTGATTTCACTGTTATATATTATTTGTCTGTAAACACGCACATGAATATAATAAAATTAAACAAAGAAAAGTAAGTGTCGCCGGTCTGTGAGTTTTAATTAGTTATATTGATATTAAAATAGTCACCCTTCAGGTGATAACTCCTTTTATAAAAATGTTTTAAATATTAATCCAAGTAAACTTTAAATTGTTGTTAATACTAGAATATCTGATTTTGATAAATTGTATTTAAATTGGAGGCTTTGCCATATTCATTTTAAATTTACTTTCAAATCGTACATCTTTGACTTTGTGTCACACAGACTAAATTATGTGACGTTTGTTAATTTAATAATGATATAACAACAGATATAATCAGACCCATTCCTGAGAATGACCTGTTTACTAAATTGTTGTTTAGTTCAACTTCATTTTACTTATTTTGAGCATTGTGTATCCACCTGAGACAATGAGCATTTTTGATCTTAAAAGATGTGCTTGAAGGGACAGTGTCCCACTTAACTAGTCTCTTCTGTAAAAATCGGACATCATCTAAATAGCCTTTTGATGAAATCAGATGCTTTGCATGTGGCTTCTATGCCATCTTTGCAGTGTAAACTGTCTTAGAAAATGATAGTGTGACTTTCTGTCATTCACAATAATCCATTTTATGTACTGTGTACTATATTGATATACTACTATAATACTGATACTGATTTTACCTTAGAAATGTGATTTGATGAATGTCAGCCAGTAGTTTCATATATGACTCTCTTTTGTAGCCTGTTTACATTTTACATTTGCATTTCTGGGTTTTATGGGACGTGTATAAGATGAAGTCATGCACATACATTCTTCTGACAGCAGGTTCCTATACACCCAGAGAGACTCAACCTTCACTCTTCAGGTTGTAAACTTGGTATTTTCTGCATAGGCTACAAGAGTGAACACTTGATTTTTATATTTTTAATAGAATTTTGTGTTATTAATAGAATATCAGACATTGTCTATTTCCTTTTCATTGGACTCTCAAAGTATAGCATGTATTGAAAATGTACGGTTAAATCGCATTGACTTGCTTGAATTTGTTTCAGTTGCAGTTGAATTATGTTACTTTTGTTCATTTTAAAATGCTAAAACAGTGCATATAATGAAACTTTTTTTTTCTGAGGTTGACATCTGATAAACAGCACATACAAAGTAAATATACTAATTTGAGCATTCTGTGTAAACAGGAGACTGTGTGTGTGTGATTGAGACAGAGATGAGTGTCATGTTGAGCATATGTTTAGTCATGGAGTACACAAACTATGTCTTCGTTTATGGTTTCTTACACAATAATAAACCACAGGATGCTTTTCAATATTTGTACGCAGACCATGAAAATATAACTCATGAAGATACTTTATGGTCTGTATATGTTTCCTTCTTGACCCTCTAGGAATCTGTTCATTTATATGCTCTATATTTCTATGGTACTTCAAATAAGATTTAATTTTGTTAAATTTCCATTCAGAACAAATTAGACAGAAACTACATCCATATCATTGAAAATATGTATTCAATTATTGAATGTTTAAGGACTGAATCCTTAATAAGTTTACCTGACATCACCTTACACTTTTCACTCCATAGATTATGGTTGCAATGTTATTACACTTTTTGTGAGGTTTTGAACTGAGGGATAAACAAGGAGACGAATAACACTACAGTGAACTTCACATCTGAAGCATCTACAAACTTCATATATGAGGCATTTGAGGAAATAAAAGACCTGGACATTTGTACGTGCAGCATCAGTATCTTGTTTGGTTTTCCTACACACTTCTTTGTTACATGGCTCATTGTCACAGGAAGAGGAAGTGGAGTTACATCAGAATTCTTCAACCTAAATCTCACTTTTTGTGAGATTGGTATCTGTCTGAATTCTTTGCTGTATGTAATTTATTCTTACACTGGGATTTCAAATCTCATTAAATGTCATGGTTTTTATTTGGACCTTTAATCACTGGTCGTCCTCTGTTTCAGTGTCTGATGTGTGTTGAGCGTTACCTGGCAGTGGTTCATCCTGTAACCTTTCTGAAGTTCAAACCTCTCAGATACAGAGTGATCTGCTGCACTGTGGTCTGGATAATTACTCTTGGCTCTTGTTTGTTCTGTATGTTTATTACAGAGCAATTTAATTTACAGATTTACATATACTTCTACTCGATTCAGTTCCTTCTCTTCGTCTTCATCCAGTTGTTTTGTCTTGTGGCTGTTCTCAGAGCTCTGAAGCAGTCAGGACCAGGAGAGAGAGCGAGAGAAAGAAATGAGGAAAATCACATAAAAAGAAGAGCGTTTTACCTCGTTCTAATAGCTATTGTGACTACGACTATTATATATTTACCTTTTATTATCTCAGGATTCATTTTTATTCTTATGCAGTGGGTTATTGTGGACTTTTTTTCTTTCTGTTTCTTATGTTTTATTCTGGCTGGTTTTGTTCAGCCTGTTCTTTATTTGCACAGGGCTGAAAAACTTTCCTATCTTTGTTCTCCATAAAACATGCAGTTGTTTAATCTGACTAATTTCATTTACTGAACATTTTACTGTTGTTGTTGTTGTTTACTTTTACTTAGTTTATACTAAATTAATAGTCATACTCCTTTATGACACTGAAACATGCCGATGTGAACTTATATGTAATTTAATATTGTTTATTCAGAGAGATTCTCCACCTCACTGATTTACTTATGCATATAATTTTGACTGTCTCATTCTACATTCAGATAAACGCTATTTTGTGTTTATTGTATAATTATGTGTATGTATGTTTGTTTTCCAGTTTGAGGACAGTCAGAGATTATTTCATTGGACCTGAAATCCCTGCACACCCATATTCTGATAATATACATCTTTAATTTGTCAAATGCTAGATATATACATTTGCATAGCAGGTGTTGCACCTGTGCAGGCCAGTTTTATGAATGCTGTTTATAAAGACTAATGTTTTGTTTTTGTTTTCTTTGCATATATATCAAACTAAAGTTGAAGTATTTAGTTATATATATATATAAGTATATAGTTAAGGGTCAAATGATAAATGTCTAAATGTTGTTTGGTGAACAAGTGTCAAGTCAAAATCAAGTTTAATTGGTGATCAGATCAGAGTAATTGCAAAATATAAACATTCATATGAAAACATTGTTATACAACACAATTTGATATTCTTCTCCAAAGACAGGTTGATTCATTACACAAATCAACTTTTTCTTTGTCTTTAATCCTTGCATTATACCATGCTATAAAATTGTAATT
>NW_015507424.1:0-5899 GCF_001515645.1 Sinocyclocheilus grahami | reverse complement strand
TCTGTGGGATATATGTATTTTTTTTTTTTTTTTACTGTGTAACCAGTAGTTACAAATGGTCCAATGAAAATTATCCTTTGTTTCTTATATTAAAAGTAAAAGTGTTGACAGCATTCAACAAACACCTTCCCAAACAAAAACAAAATGCATTTTTCTGCTCTTGTTTACTCAGTCAAGACTGTCCATCCTTTTCAAGTTACTCTTGTACCTTTAATATTTGCACATCTGATGTTTTATGTAATGTAAAGTGTTGGAAATGAAGTCATTCACATATATTCTTGGTACAGCTGTGAAGTCAGTCAACAAAACACTGCACATAGATTCATCAGGTGACATACTTTTGATAAATTTTCTTGCTTTCAGCTTACTAATATTCAACGTTGTGTTGTGTTTACTGGATAAAGTGTATGAGTATGTATGATGGTTCTATTTTTAAATAAAACAGCTGACATCTACTAGAATTGAAAAATGTGGTACCGGTGTATAAAGATGAGGAAAATGTAATAGAAACTGAATAGAATTTTAATGCAGATATGTAAGTACTTATCTGTGTTTATTCAGATGATTTTCAAGGTAAATGTTTACTTTTAATATTTGCATATCTTATGTTTTATGACGTGTATCATATTGTGGCAGTCTGTTATCAAAAGCTTAACACAACGACAATTATGGCAATGAATAAACTACGCCACCCCGGAAATTGGCCGAGGACCCACAGGTACGCCAAGTACTACAAGCACACAGATGCGTAGTGGCTGAAACAGATATCAGACAACGATGGAAAGTTTCACACAATTTATTCAACAAGAAAATACAAAACTGGTCTTTGTAATGTACAAACATTAAAAAGGACTACATCAATCATAAAACATTACACACCCACACAATTGTACAACTTCAGAAATGGGGAATTCGTCTCGCCCATCCAATAAACACAGCAACCACTCGTGCTCTCTCACAACACCGCAGCCAAAACCCCCGTTGTGAACACTGCAGACGGACAGCCGAACCACCACCACACACAGAAGACTCTGGCCAGTACTGGCACCCCAATTCTGAAGGGAAAAGAAAACAAGATGAGAAACAAGCAAATCACACACATACACAAATGAACTTTCCACGTTATGAGTTGTCAAAAACACTTATCACGTGCTGCAGTACGTCACACAATAATGGAGACCGCTCACTAGCTGGTGTTCACTAACTTTTGGCATCACAGAGTCATCCTTTAAAGTGTCATTCAAGACTACATAACAAAACAAACATGCAAAGCACAAATACAAAACTTTCCAAACAACGAAACAAAAAGAACAAAAATACAAAATGACAACAACATTCACAATGAAACACAATAGTAGTGGCAAACACATAGCTTCTCGACACTATAGTTACCCCACCTCAAATCCTCTGAGCAACAAATGCTGGAAACTACTAAATTTAAATGCGCCACCACCGTCCGGGAACGAGCTATTGTTCCGGTCGTCGAGGTGATCCTTGCTCACTGAAATGAGATTGTCAATCAATTGGGTTAATGTTAAATACACAACTGCAACAAATGCGTCGTTCGGTATGAGACAGAAGAGTGGTAGAGGAGAGCAGCTTGCAGAGAGAATAAAACACAATCCAATCCGTCCGGAAACGTTCTGGTTCAGGCATTCATTTCCGCATGCAGATAGTAATCCACATGGCTCAAGAATGGTCACAAAGCCTAACAGCGCCCACAAAGCCTGCTGCAACACCTCCTGGTCCCCCGTCACTATTAAAACATAAGAGGCTTTAGATTTAAAAAGGAAAAAATTACCATCTCTTTAACCCAGGCATGAAATAAATAACATACCGGCGTTCAAGTTAAAGACTCACAAAGATAAACCTTCGCTCAATGTGTCCGTATTACTCCTCAGCCACACTGTAAATTAAGTAAGTCTCAAATTACCCTCTTTGACATAAAAAATTAATAATGCAACTACCACCAGTAGCTCTTACCTCCTGGACAGAAACACGGCGCACCAATAAATTACGTCACTTCCGAGACCCCGAATGACACGCTTAGTTAAACGTCAGGTTCGTCTCCTTTTATACCCGTGGAACATACCATTTCATCCCTAATAACTAAAATGGTTGATCGGATCACCACAATATGAAGTAATATATATTTATGTGACAGCTGTGAATTCAGTCACAAACAAAACACAGCACAGAGATTTATAGACATCCAGAAAGACTGGACATTCACTCTTCAGGTAACAAACTTCTCTGTAATCTTGATATGTTCTGTGTGAGTAAACACTACATTGTTATTACTAATAGAGTATCAGAATATAATTTACGTTGGACTCTAGAAGTATAGAATTGGCAAAACTTAAGTAGCACATACTAAACTTCATTTAACTAATTTTGAGCGTTCTGTGTGAACCTGACACTGTGTGTGTGTGAGTGAGGCAGAAAGTATCATGGTGAGCATATTTCAGTCTTGACTCTAACCCAATTTACCTATTCTGCTCTGTTAAATTGGGACAGCAGCTAAATATGAAATCAGTTAGAATGCTTTTGATTCAGTATTTTTATCCAGACCATGAAAATGTCATTCGTTATGATACTTCATGGTCTTTTTGTTTTTTCTTTATATATATTAACATAATCCTCTTGGAATCCATACATTAATTTATGTGCTCTGTACTGTATTTCTAAGAGATTTGAAGTTAATTCATAAATGATTGAATTTTGTTTTTAGTAGACAAACTACATTCATATAATTGAAAATGTATTACATTATTGAATCTTTAACCTAATCTGGCCCAGTTGACCTAACATCACTCCCCACTTTTCCCTCCATAGATAATGGCTGCAATGTTCTTAACATTTTTGTGAGCTTTTGAATTGAGAGATACTGTAAAAAAGGAGATGAGTAACGCTACAGTGAACTTCACATCTGAAGCATCTACAAACTCCAAATTTGGGGAAATTTCCAGCCTGGACATTTACATTTGCAGCATCAGTATCTTATTTGGTTTTCCTACACACTCCTATATTATATGGCTCATCGTCACAGGAACTGGAGTTGCATCAGATTTGTTCAATCTCAGTCTCTCATTTTGTGAGATTGGTATCTGCCTGAACTCGTTGTTTTCTCTGATTTATTATTGCACTGGGCTGTCACATATCATAAGCTTAGGATGGTTTTCATTAGGACTGCTGCACATGCATTCATTGTCCCGGGTCTGCTGTATCATGCCACAGGCCAGTTTTGAGGGACTAAAGGCAACGAATTAGCAGCTATAAACTGTCATGCATCACACTTACAGCACATTAAAATAACACTAACACCTTTGCTTACAGCACAATAAATGAATGCATCAAACTGAACAGCAATGTTTTTGTGACACACTGAAAGTGATGCTGATGTTTGCACGTGGCTGTATGTGCATGTGCACACATGAATCTCTAACCTGAGAAGCAATTCACAGGCACAGGTCAATTCACACACACAAAATGCTCCCTCATATGTCCATATAGATGTTAACACAAGGCCATCCTGCAGGGTAAATGAAGAAAATGTTTTCTGAAAACTGGTTAAGCGGTAGAAATGACGTAAAGAGGCCAGTATATGTAAAAAAAGAGAATGTAAGAGAGACCACAGCTTCAGCGGCAGATTTAGCTTCGAGTTCACATGGAGCCCTACGATATTGCATTAATTAACTTAAAGGGTTGTCATACCTGACAGCAAGTTAGTCAAAGTGTCTTGCACCAAAATGGTTAAAATTTACTTTTCATAACTATTTTTCACCTTCTCTCTGGCCCTTAGAATTAAAGGTAAATTAGCAAAAACAGCCTGTTTAAAACCTTTATATGTACAGTAAATGATGTCAGTTTTGATTGCCTAAACTCTGTAAACGTGAAACGCATTTTAACAGTTTCTGAATACTGAATATGCATTGATATGCAAGTGTTGGTGGTCATATTTTAATGAACTCATGGTTGTGATATCTTAACTTAAGCATATAGATTTCTTGTATAACATTTCTTATATGCACTTGCATTCAATGTTTTTCCAAAAAGGTCAGACCAAAATATGAGCATGTGTGTGTGTGTGTGTCAGGGACGCGGGAAGTAGGGGTGCTGAGGGGGCTGCAGCACCCCCTGTTTTCACATGGTTGCAAATGCAACGCCAAGTTTGTTCATTTAAATTTATTCAGTTTTAGCATTTAATAATTTATTTGTAATGATCTCTGAAATGTAAATTGTAAGTGGGCTATAATAAACCCATGTTCATCTTTATAAACATGATTCATTTTACTTGTGATGTTTTCTATATGGGATGATTAGCCTAATCCTCATGAACACGTGACGCTGGCGCGTGGTATCAGACATGAACTGTACAGAATGCGAACAAGATTAACTTTAATACAAGGAGATAATGGCGCAAAAGCAAATTTCAGATTTTTTTTAAAATGCCCATCCCAGCAAAAACACTCCAAAATCGGCATCCAATAACACCTGCCCCAGCACGAGCACCGACGTAAGTGAACCAGCCCCCCTTAAATAACACATATAAATATATGTGTGTGTGCGTTTTCCAATTTGAGGATTGTCACAGAGATTATGTCATTTGATCTGAAATCATACACAAATACTGTACTGTATGTTTTAACTTGAAAAATGTTAGATATATGTATTGGCATAACAGAGTAAAATGTGTTGCACCTGTGCAGGCCAGTTTTATATTTATGAAAGCCATTTAAGAAGACTGATGTTTTTTAGGCTATCAAACTAGATTATATAACAAGAATTATTTTTTGCCAGCCTAAGTACTAGTTAATGGTCAGTTGATAAATTATGTTTGGAAAACAGTTTGAGTTTTATGTCAAGATAAGTTTAATCATAGACCATCAGATGAAATGACTAAACATGAAATATGTAAATGTTGCCACATAGCATTATTTTGTGGGTCAAATTAAGTTTTTTTAGTCATGTCTGCATTTAATCCTTGACTTGACTGGCAGTGGTTCATCCTGTAATCTTTCTGAAGTTCAAACCTCTCAGATATAGAGTGATCTGCTGCACTGCGGCCTTTAAAGTCCTGTTTGCTTTGCATGTTTAGTAATTGCAAATATCAGTCATGCAAATATCAGTCATGCATGTACATGGTTCTTCTCACTGCAGTTTCTCCTCTTCCTCTCCATCCAGTTGTTTTGTCTTGTGGCTGTTCTCAGAGCTCTGAAGCAGTCAGGACCAGGAGAGAGAATGAGAGAGGGAGAGAGAAGGAAAGAGGAAAGAGTGTTTTATCTTATTCTAATAACTACTGTCAGCATGGTTATTATTTATGTGCCGTTTACTATCTCAGGATTCTCTTTCATTCTGATACAAAATTATATAAAGGATTTTTTTTTTCCTTTTAGCTTTATTTTTACTGTGCTGGGTGGCTTTGTTCAGCCTGTTCTTATCTGAACCGGGTTGGGACATGTTTGTGTCTTTGTTTCCAAAAAAAGTAATTTTTTAAAAATATCTTTGTTTCCTGTTTTTATTTGCAAATGACTTCCCCAACATACATTTGTTTCTTTTCCAATGTTTATTCAGATGTGTTTTTCAAACTATTATTTTTTACTTTTAATATGTGTTTATCTGCAAATGTGATGTGTGTCAGATGAAGTCATGCACATATATTCATGTGACGGCTGTGAAGTCAGTATACAAAACAGCACAAAGATTTATATACATCCAGAGAGACTGGACATTCATGTGATATGTAATATGGCAAATAAAACAGGATTGAGATTGTTTTTATGTTTTATGATTTTTTCCAGAAAGGTCATTTTGGATTTAATTTTCCAAATAAACATGTGAAATTTACAAGCAATTTTTTTTTCATCCTGTAGTTCACAGCTGTAATATTATTGAATGT
>NW_015507423.1:75732-76001 GCF_001515645.1 Sinocyclocheilus grahami | reverse complement strand
TAACAAATCAATTATTCATTAGATTAACAAATAGTCACAGAACCCTCACCCAATAAACATACTGGGTGGCAGGATGTCTGCGAATGACACCAGGCCCCTGGTCACCATGGCAACCACGACACCTTTGCTAGACCAGATACACTTTACAAACTAATGGCATGTTGAGAGTTCTCCCTCTCACTACATTTTTCATAGGAGAGACACGATGCACAGTAAAAATGGACTCCTCTCTAATTAATTCATAGGAAAACCTTTCTGTGAATGAACAC
>NW_015507423.1:75064-75480 GCF_001515645.1 Sinocyclocheilus grahami | reverse complement strand
CTCACACAAAGAGTCATAAAACTCCCCAGTATTTCCAACCTCCTGCTTGGAATTTCAGCCTTTCTCATTGGACAAGCCCATCCTGAGAGGCGGTAATCTTCTCAGACCTTAAAAAGGCTCACGCACAGTTCCGCCCAGGTTTTCTTGTTCTTCTGCTAAGAAGCGTGTTGGAGCCTGAGCCGATGCGGCGCCCGGTGGGCTCCAACACATGGCCAGTTCAGTCTGCGGTTCTGTTAGATTCTGAGAAAATGAGGATGTGAGCTAGAGTGCTTCTAAGGACACTCTAAGTTTGTGCCAGGCTTCGGCCTTGACTTTCCATTCACCAAGATCCTCTGACTCAAACTGGTTCTTTTTCATCAACCAACTTCAGCAAAGATCAACTTGAGCCTTCAGATTGCATCAGGACTCTCTTTCAG
>NW_015507423.1:74478-74866 GCF_001515645.1 Sinocyclocheilus grahami | reverse complement strand
GTGTGTGTGTGTGTGTGTGTGTGTTAGACTAGTTTAAGTGTTTATGTAGTTAATAAAGTCTTGTATCACACTTGACATTGTTCATTGTTTGCTCATAACTGGAGTCCCTAATCATGCAGATTTATGCTACAAGCTCTGTGTAGTATTGTGCAATAAGAAAGTTATTTTCCTTAACCAGGAAATTAACGTTCTTGGAATTAACAGACCGTTGACCCTGAGAGGTCAAATGAATGCTTACAGCGGATCTAAATATTTATAATTAATTATAACTAGTTGATTTAATTATTCATATTTCTGCTTTGAGCCGATTCGCTACAACAAGCTAACTGTTCTGTGTTTGGCTGCACAGAACACTATTTAGAGTCCCGGCCTCAGAGGAGACAAGAAA
>NW_015507423.1:67389-74468 GCF_001515645.1 Sinocyclocheilus grahami | reverse complement strand
CTGGAGTCCCTAATCATGCAGATTTATGCTACAAGCTCTGTGTAGTATTGTGGCTGCACAGACGAGCACAGAACACTATTTAGAGTCCCGGCCTCAGAGGAGACAAGAAAGCGGTGATTTATTGATTTATTTACTGTATATTGCTGCTGCCACGCAGATCTAAAATAAGCTATTTATTTCCCAGCTGTTTACCTTCACAGACATAACCGACTGTTTTTGTAACTCATGTGTGTTTTTTAACAAACTTGTGTGAATGAGAACTTGGCTTAGTACTCTCATGCAGTGACAGCCGCTTTCTGTCCATGTGCACTCAGAAAACCGTATATCTGAAGTTAAAACTCATATGGTTTAAAGGGGTGGTTCACTGTTTTTTTTTTTTCTAGGCTTGATTGTGTTTATGGGGTGCAGTCTAACATGTTAATGCTTCGTTTTTTTTTTTTAACTCATTATTTTTCACATTTACCTTTATTCCACACCGCTCTGTCCCTTCTCTGAGAAACGGACTGATCCTTTCCTGGTTTTATGAAGCCCCTCCCTCAGAAATAGGCGATGGGCTCTGATTGGTTAGCTAGCCCAGTGTGTTGTGATTGGCTAAACCACCTATAGTGCGCGTCTAAAAGTTGATTTTGAAATTTGTGAGTCCATTAGAATTGTTAGAAGACAGAATCACGATTCATATATGAATATATTTTTACATGCACCTCTAGTTTTCTCTTCCTCTTCTCTAAAGCAGCACAGCATGGCCCCGCCCCCTTTGCTGCCTTTTCCCGAGGGCAGGGTTTATCTGGGTTTGTGATGTCACGAACCCGGGAAGTAACTCGTTGTAGTCCCTACCAGCCGTTTTTGTAGGCATTAAACTGCCAGAATTTTAAAAGACGATATCTCCGTTTACATTGAACTTTCAGCTTCGTAACTTTGCAGATATTGTTTACGCTCAAACAGCAACATTACACACTAACTAACTAACGTTAAAAAAGGTGAAATCGCAATGAACCACCTCTTTAAAACGCATGATTTCGGCGTGATGAACATGATAATCAGGACCAAAACAGATGTTTTTAAGCAGGTCCGAGCTGTAATGTCTCAGCTCTATTCTGGAAAAGGGGGCGGGGAGCAGCAGCTCATTTGCATTTAAAGACACAGGCCCAAAAAACAGCGTGTTTCTGCTTCCACTCAAAATAGGCATTTTCAAAATGATATAATAAATGATCTGTGGAGTATTTTGAGCTGAAACTTCACAGACACATTCTGGGGACACCTGAGACTTATTACATCTTGTAAAAGGGGCATAACATCTCTCCTTTAAATGTTAAAAAGACATGCATTTTCCTCTTAACCACCCAAAGAAGAAAGTATTGAAAAGCTAGCCAAGCCGCAAGTCGGCTAGAGACTTGGAGAGAGGTGCCTAGCAATACTCACGTCACCTGTGAATTAGGTTGCTAGTTGCACTTGTTCAATAATAAGTTTCTTCTATGATAAATCTAGTTAGTTTGTGCCTATAGTCGTTAATCATTTAGGTACATAGTTGAACTTATTTTCTCAAAATCAATCTTTTTCATCCGTTTATCTGAGTGAAATGTGTATTTAAAATACAGGTAAAAATGCTAGCGAAAATTTATTCAGAAAATCTGAGTAATGTGTTTGTGCATTCTACGCAGTTTGCGTCATGGTTACAAAATAACATCAATATCCTTTTGTCACAACGTCATTTAACAACAAAATGACCTGCCTTTTAGTGAATTTACCTAAAAATTAATTTGCAACAAGGCCTGCGTCTTTAGCGGAAGCGGTCTCGCGCTACTGTCTGCTACAAGAGCTGGAGGCCCGGTAGAGGCGAGGTTAAGCCTCGGTGTTGTGGGAAGCGTGTGGCTGGTCGAGCAGCGGCCGCGATGAAGCCTGGAGCTCGGCGGCAGTGTCTGGCAGAGAAGGAGCGATCCTGGGGCCAGCAGTATAGGTCTCGTTGTTTAGATGGGAGAAGCAGAGTCTGCGATTATAATGGCAAAAGGTGCAAACCAAATGCTGATAAACCGTCAATGGATAGAGGTAAGTCAGCTGTATTTATATCATGGTGTTGATTAACTGGAGTGCGCTCCACCTGTGTTAATTAGGCTAAGTATCTGACGCGCTCCTCCCAAACGTTGTTAATAAAACAGGTCTTGAAAATCTGAAATAGCAGAAAGTTTCCTGTAAGGGGTAGGTGTGTGTGTGTGTGGCCTAGCAGGAGCATGATAGTCATCGTGTTTAGTGCAAGTAGTCAACTGAATTAGCATTTCACCGGTGTTAACAGATAAAACACAACATAAATTATCATTTGGAATATGCATTCTGTAATGATTTGAAAACCTTTAATAAACAAAGTGCCCATTTTTCATAAAGTTTGAACTGTACATATGTACATTTGTCACTTCATCAAGAGGCAGTAATGAGAATGAGGCGCACTGATGTAGAACATCACTGAAGAGCAGGGCTGCACGATTAACCCACAGCTGGAGCAGACTCAAGGACTGGTGTGGTGCCACAAATATCACTGTCTAGAATGAAACGCCTTTGGTTTTGCTCTTTGATGAACTGTAAAAAAGTTGTGGTTGCATGTGCATTAAGCTTTCATTATGTAAGATGCATCTTTGTTCATTTGTTTTTTCTTTTAGCTCATTATCTGACAAAACCACTCTCCATTCACCACTGTTTCCCTCTTGAATTCAGACTATAAAAGAGCGACCATCAGTTCACAGACACCATCATCTACTGATGAACAACATCAAGTCACAGTCTGATCCAGGTAAGATCATGTGTTGTCATCTGATCTCGTATATTGTTTAATGAAGCTTTGGGGTTTTCTTTCAGGTCCTTGTCAGAGCCACTTTCCATTTTTAGGGGTTGTGATGTTCAAAAATGAGGCGATAAACGTCATCATTGGTCTTGTAATTGTCATGTATGACTTCATGTATTGTATTTCAGCCTCTGGTATCACTGATTGTTTGTAGTTAAACTAGTGTCCTTTCATTAAAAGTGTGGTTTATTTAGGAAAGTCAGAGCATTTGTGCTTTCTCTTGGTATTTGCAGGTTTCTTATTAAACTAGAAATGTCGCAGTTAAACTTGCCTTATAAATGGACTAAACGTTTATTCACATTTGTCTGAATCTCAACTATGTTCTCCTTCAGATCAACAACTTTTGGAATGTTTTTACAGTGAACCTGAATGAGTAAAGAACCCTTCAAACAATGGCAGTGGAAAATGCAGAAAAATAAAACATAGAAACCAACTGGCCAAGATCTGTCATAAATGTAAGTTCCATATTTCCTTTTTTTTTTTTTTTTTACAAAACCTTACAAAAATCAGGAAATTATATATGAACAAATCCTTGGTTAAAAATAATTCAGATGAATATATTTTCAATATAATTTAAAGAATATCATTTAATAACACTTTTACACACTTTCTTTAGTGGCATATAAAGTGTAACTTTATTTTGCATGTCTGTTTGCCCTGTGAAGGAGGAAACCAAGATGCCTCACTTCTCTCTGTTATTTTTCCTGTTTTGTCAGAGAAGTGGAGACATTTGTGAAATCATGGCATTGCCTGACCCAGAGCAGACTGATTTCTCAACAGACGTTAATGTACAAGTCTGAGAAAACTTTTTTTTCTGGAGGAACTTTATTTGCACCTGTGAAGCAGAATCAATACATTTGAAAATGAAATTGAAAATTGTAAATTTTTTAAAGTAAGAGGAAAATAACATGCCCGGAAACAAATCATTAGAATTGTTAGAAGACAGAATCACGATTCATATATGAATATATTTTTACATGCACCTCTAGTTTTCTCTTCCTCTTCTCTAAAGCAGCACAGCATGGCCCCGCCCCCTTTGCTGCCTTTTCCCGAGGGCAGGGTTTATCTGGGTTTGTGATGTCACGAACCCGGGAAGTAACTCGTTGTAGTCCCTACCAGCCGTTTTTGTAGGCATTAAACTGCCAGAATTTTAAAAGACGATATCTCCGTTTACATTGAACTTTCAGCTTCGTAACTTTGCAGATATTGTTTACGCTCAAACAGCAACATTACACACTAACTAACTAACGTTAAAAAAGGTGAAATCGCAATGAACCACCTCTTTAAAACGCATGATTTCGGCGTGATGAACATGATAATCAGGACCAAAACAGATGTTTTTAAGCAGGTCCGAGCTGTAATGTCTCAGCTCTATTCTGGAAAAGGGGGCGGGGAGCAGCAGCTCATTTGCATTTAAAGACACAGGCCCAAAAAACAGCGTGTTTCTGCTTCCACTCAAAATAGGCATTTTCAAAATGATATAATAAATGATCTGTGGAGTATTTTGAGCTGAAACTTCACAGACACATTCTGGGGACACCTGAGACTTATTACATCTTGTAAAAGGGGCATAACATCTCTCCTTTAAATGTTAAAAAGACATGCATTTTCCTCTTAACCACCCAAAGAAGAAAGTATTGAAAAGCTAGCCAAGCCGCAAGTCGGCTAGAGACTTGGAGAGAGGTGCCTAGCAATACTCACGTCACCTGTGAATTAGGTTGCTAGTTGCACTTGTTCAATAATAAGTTTCTTCTATGATAAATCTAGTTAGTTTGTGCCTATAGTCGTTAATCATTTAGGTACATAGTTGAACTTATTTTCTCAAAATCAATCTTTTTCATCCGTTTATCTGAGTGAAATGTGTATTTAAAATACAGGTAAAAATGCTAGCGAAAATTTATTCAGAAAATCTGAGTAATGTGTTTGTGCATTCTACGCAGTTTGCGTCATGGTTACAAAATAACATCAATATCCTTTTGTCACAACGTCATTTAACAACAAAATGACCTGCCTTTTAGTGAATTTACCTAAAAATTAATTTGCAACAAGGCCTGCGTCTTTAGCGGAAGCGGTCTCGCGCTACTGTCTGCTACAAGAGCTGGAGGCCCGGTAGAGGCGAGGTTAAGCCTCGGTGTTGTGGGAAGCGTGTGGCTGGTCGAGCAGCGGCCGCGATGAAGCCTGGAGCTCGGCGGCAGTGTCTGGCAGAGAAGGAGCGATCCTGGGGCCAGCAGTATAGGTCTCGTTGTTTAGATGGGAGAAGCAGAGTCTGCGATTATAATGGCAAAAGGTGCAAACCAAATGCTGATAAACCGTCAATGGATAGAGGTAAGTCAGCTGTATTTATATCATGGTGTTGATTAACTTGAGTGCGCTCCACCTGTGTTAATTAGGCTAAGTATCTGACGCGCTCCTCCCAAACGTTGTTAATAAAACAGGTCTTGAAAATCTGAAATAGCAGAAAGTTTCCTGTAAGGGGTAGGTGTGTGTGTGTGTGGCCTAGCAGGAGCATGATAGTCATCGTGTTTAGTGCAAGTAGTCAACTGAATTAGCATTTCACCGGTGTTAACAGATAAAACACAACATAAATTATCATTTGGAATATGCATTCTGTAATGATTTGAAAACCTTTAATAAACAAAGTGCCCATTTTTCATAAAGTTTGAACTGTACATATGTACATTTGTCACTTCATCAAGAGGCAGTAATGAGAATGAGGCGCACTGATGTAGAACATCACTGAAGAGCAGGGCTGCACGATTAACCCACAGCTGGAGCAGACTCAAGGACTGGTGTGGTGCCACAAATATCACTGTCTAGAATGAAACGCCTTTGGTTTTGCTCTTTGATGAACTGTAAAAAAGTTGTGGTTGCATGTGCATTAAGCTTTCATTATGTAAGATGCATCTTTGTTCATTTGTTTTTTCTTTTAGCTCATTATCTGACAAAACCACTCTCCATTCACCACTGTTTCCCTCTTGAATTCAGACTATAAAAGAGCGACCATCAGTTCACAGACACCATCATCTACTGATGAACAACATCAAGTCACAGTCTGATCCAGGTAAGATCATGTGTTGTCATCTTATCTCGTATATTGTTTAATGAAGCTTTGGGGTTTTCTTTCAGGTCCTTGTCAGAGCCACTTTCCATTTTTAGGGGTTGTGATGTTCAAAAATGAGGCGATAAACGTCATCATTGGTCTTGTAATTGTCATGTATGACTTCATGTATTGTATTTCAGCCTCTGGTATCACTGATTGTTTGTAGTTAAACTAGTGTCCTTTCATTAAAAGTGTGGTTTATTTAGGAAAGTCAGAGCATTTGTGCTTTCTCTTGGTATTTGCAGGTTTCTTATTAAACTAGAAATGTCGCAGTTAAACTTGCCTGATAAATGGACTAAACGTTTATTCACATTTGTTTGAATCTCAACCATGTTCTCCTTCAGATCAACAACTTTTGGAATGTTTTTACAGTGAACCTGAATGAGTAAAGATCCCTTCAAACAGTGGCAGTGGAAAATGCAGAAAAATAAAACATAGAAACCAACTGGCCAAGATCTGTCATAAATGTAAGTTCCATATTTCCTTTTTTTTTTTTTTTTATTGAACAGTTTTGTTAAGGCAGTATCACAGTTGTAGTTGTGCTGTAGTACCGAATACTCAGATTCTTACGATATTGATTCTAACATTCTTACGATATTGTTTAAATAAAAGAGTTGATGGACAGGGGGATTTCAAAGTTTATTTTTAAAGTTTACCTTTATTCTTTTTACTGTACATGGTTTTTAATGTATATTGTATTTTAAGCATTTTAAAGGGATATTTCACCTAAAAATTCTGTCATTAATTACTTCACCCCTCATGTCGTTCCAAAGACTTTCGTTCACACTTGCTTGTTGTGTGAGCGCTAATGAGATCCATTCTCGTGTTACGCAGCAGTTTGAGATCCCTAAGAACCAATGAGACTCTGTTTATGCTTGCTGATCAGTCAAATATGTGAATAAAAGCCTCAATTAACTCTGTTCACCATATAAAGTGATCAAGTCTCTTCAGAAAATGTGGACTAAACTACTCGATTCATATGGATTAGTTTAATGAAGTGTTTGAGGAATCAATGCGGTAGGGCTGTGCGATTTGAGACGTTGCGCCTGCGATGTGGACACGCTATTACTCTGTTCCAGAGCATATGCATGACTGCCAGCCTTGAGTTGCAGTCTTACTAACCAATAGAGTGAGCGCACCTCCGTTCTC
>NW_015507423.1:61837-67182 GCF_001515645.1 Sinocyclocheilus grahami | reverse complement strand
AAGACACATTCTTAGATGTTTTTGTTAGTACGTGAACGTTATCTTGCACATTTTATCTCCCCAACAGATGAATAAGTTTTATAATGCATGTTGGCTATTCCCAATTCAGAAGAGCGCACACACAGCCTGTGTCTGTGAATGCTTCTCATACTCGCTCCTCTCTGCCCCACGCTGCGTGAATCCTGCGTCACGGACGAGCCGTTCATGCTTACCGCACTCACAGCCTGTCTCGTTATACTCGCACCCGGCTCCGCAAGTCTTCACGAGAGCATCTGGCAGTGTGGATGAGGCTTGACGCACGCGCACCACCTGTGTCGACTCGTGCCTGGCTCCGCGTTTAAAACGAATGTAAATTCAGTCTAACTGCTTGCTAATTTCACTTGGATGAAATTAAACATTCAGCTCGTTTTCCACTTGTTCTTAAAATCCCAAATACTTAAAATCAATAAATCAGCCTATGTAACATGTAATACTTTAATAATTGACTTAAGAAATACAGTTCTTTATTTATAAAAAATAAAAATATATTTTCTGTGAAATTCAGTAATTAAGTTAATTCTGTAAAAGTAGTTATACCATTATAATCTTGCCTGCTGAAGAAAAAAAACAATAGAACCCCTCCCAACACACAATAACAAATTTAATGGATTTCAGGGTTATAATGGGAATTGGTTTTAATGTAAACTATAATGGTGTCTATTTGATGGCTTCTAATGGTGGGATGTAATCTGGCAGATGGCAACCAATAGAACAACAGTAATTTCTATTGGAATAATGCCCAAAACAAAGTGGTTTAATGGAAACTATAACCATTTCTGTGATGGTTTCTATTGTTTTTTTCAGCAGGGTAATGATACCCATACTGTGCTGCACATTATTGACAATATTGAGCTGAAGCTTGACTTTGTTTAACATGAAATAGCCTACATTTCTTCTCTCTTTGTTTAAGTCTGTGCTTGAAATAAAGCTTTTTCATTGATGATTGCAGTGTTAATAATTTTAATTATAGACCTATAATTCATTGTATAATAAACCTGTTTTGAAAGACCTTTTTAAAAACATTTTCAATGAGGAGTAAGCTAGCCTAATCTTTATTATCCTCGCAGCGCGTCAGTTGATGTGCGATGAAATTATTGCGGGGCAGATTAATTATAGCCTAATATTAATTCAATAATAGAAGTAACTTAATACTAATAATAGGCCTAATAGGCTAATAAGAAGAATGTAGCAGGCCTATGTTAATTAAAAATGCCGAATTAGACTAAAGTGTATAAAATTATTTTATTCAGAAATGTCATGTTTGTGAATTTGTTATTTAAAGTAATAAACCTACAAATTAGGAAACAGTTTCAGTTAATCACCGGCGTCAGTCACAAAAATGAAATGTGTATATATAAAAAAATTGGTATCTAAAAAAGTATCGTTCAGGAAGCGGTATCGAAGTCAAAGTATCGGTATTGACCATTTTTGCACAATACCCAGCCCTATTCTTCACTGTTAGAGACTGTCCTACGTTCGCTCTTTGTTGTATATGAAATAACTTACTGTTCTCCAGTGTCTCTTTCTGCCTCTACTTATTTGACAAATAACTGTTGATGGTGAACTGTTTGTGAATTAGGATTTTTAAGTTCAAGTTTATTTATAAAGCACACAATACAACAGTGTTCAAACAATAAAACCGTTAAAAGTCTAAGAAACACAAACAACCGTGATTGAAAAATATACACGACATCTTCTCTCAGACTCGTAACCCTTAAAACTCTTAAGAGTCTCAAAAAATCTTCAAACATCTTTAAACTCTAAATCCCAATACCTGTGTCAACAATACCTCGTCACTCAAGTATGAAAACCGCTTCCGTTAAAAAAAGACGTTTTTAAACTCACTAAGAGTTGATGACTGTCTTCTATACTGTGGTGAACTGTTCCAAAAGTGCGGTCACCTCTAGATTTCAGATTCATCCTCGGAACAACCGAGAAATTCTGTGACTGAGGTCATAAAAATCTCCACTGCTTCTGAATCGGGTCGGCAATTTATGGATGGGCTGCAATAATCTGTTAATTATTATGTAATCTTTATTAAGTTTAAACATTAAAAAGCATGTTATCTATTTAAATATATATATATACTGCATATATATTAACTAATGATCCATTAAACATTATATAATGTTTGTTTATGATTTATTAATGATTTTAATCATTGTAAACCATCTGTCTAAATTATTTGTAGATTTGTTTTAAAATTGCAAGATCATATGAATTGAAAGTTGAATGATATTTATAAGCATCTGTTAATCATTATGTAACATTAACAAGCACGTTATCTCATATTTGTAGCTACGCGAATTTATATTAACTAAGGATCTGCTAAGCATTATGTAATATCTATTAATGATTTATTAATGAAAGATAATATAAAGTGTTACCGACAATTTTACTTGCAAATGTGGAAAAGGACGTAACACCAGAGTCAAGTGCAATTTTGTATCCTGCAACAAAACTTCTCTCGGCTTCAAAGGAACATCTACATTTTGAAAAAGCATGGGTAACACTTTAGAATACATGTTTCATCATTAATGAATAACTACACATGAACACATGAGTAACGCATTATTAGCACTAGTAACTACTATTACCTAACAAGAAACTCTGATTAATGAATTAGTAAGTAATAGTGCTTAGTCGAATGTGGTAGTGCACTATTAGCTAATCAGGAGCTACTATTATTTCATACCTCTTTATACATGTTCATAATTAATATGAATAATGCATAATGTTTAAATCTAAAGTGAAGGTCATGGTAACCCACTAGTAACGACTCAAGTATTACCAAATCCATCGGGAGTATTACTATCCAGAACCTTACAATAACATTGTAATAATAGTCATTACTAGGGAGTTATCATGATCTTCCCTTTAGAATACTGATCCAAATCATTAGTAATTCCTTCTGACGGATTTGGTAATACTTGTGTCGTAACTAGTGGGTCACCATGATCTTCACTTTAGAATGAATTATACATTTTGCATTATTCACATTAATTATGAACCTGTATATAGTTGTTCTCCGGGAGATATGAAAAAGATAGTAGTTACTAATTAGCTAATAGTGAACTACCACTTTCAGCTGAGCACTATTACTTACTTATGCATTAATCTGAGTTTCTTGTTAGGTAACAGTAGTTACTAGAATGTTAATAGTGCATTAGTCATTTGTTCCTTTGCAGTTATTCATTGATGATGGAACAGTATTCTAAAGTGTTACTAAAGCATCTAATAGTAAGTTGTTCTTAATCTTTAAAACCAATGTTCTCACGCCACACTAACATTTTCTCATGCAGAGATTGTCTTTTTTATAATAGCTTTAAAATTGATCATTGCTTTAAATAAAAATGGGTGGCATGAATGCATTTAGAGATGATTAACATAAAAACAAGACATCAAAATTAATATGCCCCTTACTGTCACGGTCATGGACTTCTTTTGTGTTTTCATTTAGTTTCTGTCATCCTTTGATTAGTTCATTCTGTTCACCTGTGTTTGATTAGTTATCATCCTCACCTGTCTGTCCCTCGTTATCCCTACTTAAGTTCCCCTTTAGTTCAGTTAGCTGCCGGTTATTAGTTGTGTATGCTGTTTGTGTTACCCTGTGTTTTGTATGAATCTTCGTCATCTTGGATTACTATTAAATGTTATTTGGATTACCTTCGTCTTCGTGCGCCTCCCTTCACAAGAGCGTGACACTTACCTTAAGTATTTCAAAGTATTCAGATTGTTACTAAACTTTAATAATCTAACGAAATACATTATAAAATTCATTTTAAAATATATATTTTGTAATCCGTAGTGAAATACATTTTACAAGTAACCTCTCATAAAAAAGCCTCAAGACTAAATATAATGACATGAAGGATGCAAATAAAATGACATGGCCGAATCACTGGTCATCTGATAAGGGCCACATTTAAAGGTCACTTCAACAGGCTGGCCAAAAAACATTCTACATTTGACCAGAAAAATCTAATCTGGGCCACATTCACCTGTGCTGTGCACGTAGCCTTAATTTCACACTAATCCGTATCTTCTTGTGCCATTTCAGATTGCTAGGCCATTTGAAACTCTTTCCACACACTGAGCACAAATACACATGAGTGAGCATGAGCATGAGTTTTCATATGTATCTGTACGTGTGATGGCAAAATAAAGCTTTTATTACACTGATCGCATTTAAATGGTCTTTGTCCAGAGTGAAAGCGCAGATGATTGTTGAAATTACTCCTTTTTCCGAAGCTCTTGCAACATTTAGAGCACTGCAGTTTCTTTCCAGATATGCGAAGCTCCGTTCACACTGATGGCACTTGAAAGGCCTCTCTCCGGTGTGAAGTCTCATGTGATTCTTGAAGGTTTTAATGAATCGGAAAATCCTTCCGCACAGGTGGCATTTGAGAGGTTCCACTCAGGAGTGATTTTTCCTATGCCTCTTAAAGCGATTCATTTTGTGGAAAGTCATTCCGCACTCAAGACATATAAACCGGTTCTCTTTCGAGTGAATCCTCATGTGTCTGTTAAGGGTTTCTTTGCGAATGAAACTCCTTCCACACTGATCGCATGTGAACGACTTCTCTCCGGTGTGCTTGTGCATGTGATACCTGAGGTTGAGTTTGAACGTAAAGCCCTTCCCGCACAGTTTGCAGGTGAAAGGGCTCTCGCCAGTGTGACTTATGTGGGAGTCAAGACCCGTTTTATATGTGAAACTCTTTCCGCACTGAGTAAGGCTTCTCTCCAGTGTGAAGTCTCATGTGGGTTTTAAGGCTTCCTTTTTCAGCTAAACTTATTCCGCACTGTTGACATACATAGCGGTTCTCTCCTGAGTGCAACTTCATGTGGAAACTAAGGGTTTCTTTACGTCTGAAACTGTTTCCACACTGATCACATTTGAACGGCCTCTCTCCAGTGTGAGTGTGAGTGTGATATGTGAGGTTTCGTTCTGTTTTAAAGCTCTTTTCACACTGCTGGCATGCATAAGGCTTCTCCCTGCTGTGAACTGTCATGTGCTGTTTAAGGTGTGCTTTTTGACTGAAACTCCTTCCACAATCTTGGCAGGCGAAACGCTACTCTCCGGTGTGAATTCTCATGTGGGCTCTAAGGTAATCAGGTTGACTGAAACTCTTTCCACACTCTTGGCAGGCGAAACGCTACTCTCCGGTGTGAATTCTCATGTGGGCTCTAAGGTAATCAGGTTGACTGAAACTCTTTCCACACTCTTGGCAGGCGAAACGCTACTCTCCGGTGTGAATTCTCATGTGGGCTCTAAGGTAATCAGGTTGACTGAAACTCTTTCCACA
>NW_015507423.1:55508-61765 GCF_001515645.1 Sinocyclocheilus grahami | reverse complement strand
ATTCTCATGTGCTCTAAGGTAATCTGGTTGACTGAAACTCTTTCCACACTCTTGGCAGGCGAAACGCTACTCTCCGGTGTGAATTCTCATGTGGGCTCTAACGTAGTCAGGTTGACTGAAACTCTTTCCACACTGAAAGCAGGTGAAACAACCCCTAGTTTTCTGAGCTTTTTTTCGTGTGGAAGTCTTTTCAGTTCGTGAGCACCTGAAAGATTTTTCTCCAGTTATGAAATCATGATGACTCTTAAACAGATTTTTCTCTTCCCTTTCATTCAGTACTTCACTCTCCTCTTTCAGCGGCATCAGATCTAAGGCAAAAAGACAAATAAAAATTTACACCAGTTTACTGGCACAAAGCAACAGACATCCAAACAGTTTAGACATTTAAAGAATCACATCCAACACACATCATCAACACTAAAAACAGTATGATAGATACTGTAACTAAGATACTGAAAAAGCTACTGTAATCTCAGAAACTTTTTTCATTATTGTCAACGGTTTGCTTCATTTAGGACAAATCCCAGTAACTTTTAAACTTCAAATCTTTATCCATAAAAAAGAAAAAATTGTCACTCAGGTGTACTGGTTAATTATAGACCGATCATAAATTTACCGCTTGGGACTAAAATATTAGGAATATACTATCCTTTCAAGTGTGCTCAGTTTTGCAGAATAACAGTATCTCTGAGAAAATTCAGTCAATATTTAAACCCCATTGCAGCACAGAGATTGTGCTTATTAAAGTAACAGCTCTCTTCTAAAGCTTTTAGATCTTTTGTCACCAGATAGATACTGTAACTAAGATACTGAAAAAGCTACTGTAATCTCAGAAACTTTTTTCATTATTGTCAACGGTTTGCTTCATTTAGGACAAATCCCAGTAACTTTTAAACTTCAAATCTTTATCCATAAAAAAGAAAAAATTGTCACTCAGGTGTACTGGTTAATTATAGACCGATCATAAATTTACCGCTTGGGACTAAAATATTAGGAATATACTATCCTTTCAAGTGTGCTCAGTTTTGCAGAATAACAGTATCTCTGAGAAAATTCAGTCAATATTTAAACCCCATTGCAGCACCGAGATTGTGCTTATTAAAGTAACATCTCTCTTCTAAAGCTTTTAGATCTACATTATCTTGTATACCTTGACAATTATGTTAGCATTTGTGGACAAGAAATAGCATGGTTTAGGTCCTGTCTATGTACCCGCTACCACTTTGCTTGTGTAAATGAAGAGACACTCCATCTAACACAAGTATGGTGTGCCACAGGGCTCAGTATTAGGTCCTCTGCTTTTCCTGGGGCCTGATGTATAAATGTTGTGTACACACAAAATGGGCATGGAAATGTGTGTACGCAATCTTCCATGCTAATATCGAGATTTATAAAAAATGAGCTAGGCGTAAATATGTGCGCACCGTACGGACACTCTAGACCATGCGTACGCACTCTTTTACTGGAGTGAGCGAAATAAGGAAGCAAACGGAATGATTTTAAAGTCTGTTTTACATTTGACATACACATTTAGATTAATCATGTCACTGAATAATGAAGTTAAGCACTGAAATTTCATGAAATTATTATCCAGAAATTACAACATTTTTATATGAACTTATAGGATTTTAGCTTCTGTAGCTTCAGCCACCGACTCTGCAGACCTGATAGTGGGTGCTGCCGCCTCTGGGAGTTCTGTGGAGGTGTATGCAGCCCAAACGCAACAAAAGGCGATCCCCATCAGGGGAAACACTTCAGACAGGGGAATTAGTTCATGAACAGAATGGTTAGAGTGAGTGGGTTTGGGGATACCAGCGGTGCGTGCAGACACCAGTGGTGCATCCCTCACACTGGGATACCGAAGGACTGACCTTGAGAAACTGGGTGTGACAGACAGGACGTGACATGACTCTGGATGATCAGCTGTGATGCAACGTGATTCTGGACGAATAACTGAGGCGTGACGAGACTCTGGACGGACAGCTGAGACATGACGAGACTCTAGAAGATCAGCTGTGACGTGACGGGACTCTGGATGATCAGCTGTGACGTGACTCGGGAAGAACAGCTGTGACCCGACTTGGCTCGGGGAGAACAGCTGTGACCCGACTTGACTCGGGAAGAACAGCTGTGACCCGACTTGACTCGGGAAGAACAGCTGTGACCCGACTTGACTCGGGAAGAACAGCTGTGACCCGACTTGACTCGGGAAGAACAGCTGTGACCCGACTTGACTCGGGAAGAACAGCTGTGACCCGACTTGACTCGGGAAGAACAGCTGTGACCCGACTTGACTCGGGAAGAACAGCTGTGGCTTGACTTGACTCAGGAAGAACAGCTGTGACTAGACTAGATGCGGTTGTGTCCGCCATCTTGTGAGCGTGCTCTAGTTTGGCCGCCATCTTGCGATCAGGCTCCGCTGCTGCCGCCATTTTGTGAGCGTGCTCTGGTACAGCCACCACTTCGGTCACACACATTGCGTCGCGTTCTTCCTCCGCGACACCCACAAATTCAGATCCGACAGTCAACAAAGCATAATCCATGAACTGAGTGAGTGATGAACGTGGACCCTCGCGCCTAAGCTTAGCCCTCAGAGGTAGATGTGAGACGTGTGGATCCATCTGCAAGCTTTTAATAGAGAGACGTGGTAAACAGGCAGGGTCAAACAATGGCAAACAGGTATAGTCCTAGGGCTAGCGTAGGTCACCGATCGGCAGACAGAATCACAGGGGCGAGACGAGAGGGAAAAAAAATGGAAAACAGGCAAAGATCAAGAACTGCAAAACAAGGAAAACACAGAGACTCGGAAAGGGGTACAAGCTAAACAATACTCAGCAGAGAAATGTGGTTAGAGTGGGTGTTATATAGTGAGTGAGGTAATTAGAAACAGCTGTGTGCAATGAGTGCAATCAGGGCAGTGTGCAAATTGTGCAAAGAATGATGGGAAATGTAGTCCGGGGTGCTATGCAACAGTTTGTGTAGTGCGAGAGTCAATGTAATGGAAAGGGTGACATCTGGTGGTGAATAAACAGAAGTCCATGAACCAAAATCGTGACACACTGTGAGTCAGACAGCTCCAAAAAAATAAGGCCTATCTCTTTCCATAAAAATATAGGGTTTAAACATTCTAAAATATATGTTTACCTTTTAGGCAAATTGCATAAATTAGAATAGTGATGTCTCAAAACGCATTTATAGTCCGTATCTCATATTTTCCTGACGTATTGTACCCTTAAGTGCGTTAAACATGGTGTCACGTGGATGGAATATGCATGGCAATGATATGCAGATGAGGTTATGCATATTAAAACTAGGCGTTGTACGCTCCATATATGGTTATTTCGGGGAGGAGACGGGGTGGAGATGCACATACGCACAATCTTCCGCTGACTGGGCATTATAAAGGGTTCTGGCGTACGCATGGCTTTATAAATCTGAAAACTTTTGTACGTACGCAAAATCTAGCTTTTGTGCGTACGCACACATTTTAGATGAAATCTACGTAAAGTTTTATACATGTCATTACATTTTTCTATGTTATGCAGATAACATTTTCCTGACAAAACTTCATAACTCTTTTAGATAACCGAGTGTATTGATAAAACATGTCTTCTATTAAATTATGCCTAAACACAAGTGTTAATTATTGGATCAAAGACCTTCACAGACCTCAATGGAGGTACAGTTATGTGATTTTCCACAGTAAAGAACACGGGTGTTGTGTTGACATCTATTTGTTCTTTCATAATCATGTTTCTAATGTTTAAAAGACAGCATTCTTCCACCTTAATGTAGTGGAGAGACTGCAGGGTCTGCAAATAAGCTCTAGTTGTTTTAAAATGCAGTGTCCAGAGTACTTACTAAATGCATTTTATTAATGCTAATTGCACACAAAGCTTAGAATTTGATCAGTCTCCCAGCTAATCAGGCGACCGTTACATATCCTCGTTGGCAACAGTTATGGCAGATTTGGTGACTGAGTTTGAGCAAAGACTACTAGACAGAAAATGGAAATGTACGCTCTTCTGTGTCAGCCGCGACACAAGGATACGCTTTCTGTGTATTTACGCTTTGATTTGAAAGAAAACAGTGCATCTGTGTGGCGCGGCTGACACAGAAGAGCGTACGCTGCCTGCGTTCAGCTCATATTCTCCAAAATGGCATTATGGTGATGCGGAGAGACACAGAGGAGACAAATAAAGTCGTTATTTTTGTTTCCTACGTGTTCAGAAAGCATTCTCGTCGCTTCGTAACGCTACGGTTGAACCACTGAGGGCAGATGGACTATTCTGACCATGCTTTTCATGCTTTTCTGGACCTTGACGGTGTAAGTTACTTGGCAGTCTATGGGACGGTCACAAGCCTCCCGGTTTTCATCCAAAATATCTTAAATTGTGTTCCGAAGACGAGCGAAGCTTTTACGGGTTTGGAAGGACATGGAGATAAGTGATTAATGACAACATTTTCATCTTGGGGTGGAGTAACCCTTTAAAGTAATGACCATAGCCTATGTTTGATCAATTTAGCCTTCTCAAATCATCACCACTTGATTTTATTTTTTGCCTAAAATAAAATAAATGAACAAAAATTAAATAACTTTGCGCGCTGAAAAGACTGAACGCGCAAGAAACCTTCAGCCACCTTGGGCCAAGTGCGTGGACCTTACATATACATATATATATATATATTGTATCAGAGGGATACTCGATATCCGCACGAACCCTCTCTAGCACACGTTTAGCTGCACATATACAGCATGTACAAGTGTGAATGTAACCTCTGCATACACACGTATTACGTCCAGCGCTTGTGTTGTTGTGCAGCTGATGCAGCGGAAGTACAGCGGTACCACTTCCGGAAGCATTTGAGCGGAGGCTAGCGGAGGATGCTAACGGCGCTTGTGAGAGTCGGTCGGATTAATAGAGGACTAAACACGGAGGATTGCTCCGGTAACTGACGGATATGATCGCAGAAGGCGGACGAGGCGACACATGCAGAGAAACGAGCGCAGAAGCGAGATGAAGTGACCGGCGGCGGAGGCTTTTGTTCGGAAAACAATCACAATCATAATAACAACAACATTCATAACGCGCCGATCGTCTGATTCTGAACCCGCGTCCGGTCCGAGTTTGCTTCTAGCGCAGAAATGAGCAGCTGACGGACGCTGATCATGATCTGAGGCTCCGGTCCGTGTGTCAGCGGTTACACATGGCGTTGTTCCGCGAGTTCGAGGCTCCGCCGGAGTGTCCGGTGTTCGAGCCCAGCTGGCAGGACTTCAGCGACCCGTTCGGCTTCATCCACAGAATCCGGGAGATCGCCGAGAACACGGGCATCTGCAAGATCCGACCGCCGCAGGTAACGTTACACAACACCGCTGTTTACCGTAGTAATACACAGCTGTTTACCGTAGTAAAACACACACAGCACAGCACCAGATCAGACGGCCGCAGGTACACGGCTGTTTACCGTAGTAACACACAGCACAACACCAGATCAGACGGCCGCAGGTACACGGCTGTTTACCGTAGTAAAACACAGCACAACACCAGATCAGACGGCCGCAGGTACACGGCTGTTTACCGATAAGTCATGGTTTGATGTACCCTGATCAATGGCTCTGGTTAAAGCATGAGTGTGGACAGAGCTGCTCTGTTCACAGACTCAGCTGCTGTGTGTTTTTGTGTTCCAGGGCTGGCAGCCTCCCTTCGCCTGTGACGTGCGCAGTTTCCGCTTCACTCCTCGAATCCAGCGGCTCAATGAGCTGGAGGTGAGTTCAGTCGCTCAGTCCTGTGATAGTGAAGGTCACTGTGTTTACTCCTCACCTCATGTCTCGTCCCTTCAGGCCCTCACCAGAGTCAAGCTCAACTTTCTCGACCAGATCGCCAAGTTCTGGGAGCTCCAGGGCTGCAAACTGTGCTTTCCTCACGTGGAGAGAAAATTGCTGGACCTGTACCTGCTAAGCAAAGTAAAACCATGAGAGTGTGTCTGAGTGTCTGAGTGTGTCTGAGTGTGTCTGAGTGTCTTGAGTGTGTGTGTGTGTGTGTGTATGTGTGACAGTGTGAGTGTGTGTGTGTGTGTGTGTGTGTGTGAGTGAGAGAGAGAGAGAGAGTGTGTGTGTGTGTGTGTGTGAGAGTGTGTGTGAGTGTGTGTGTGTGTGTGTGTGAGTGTGTGTCTGTGTGTGTGAGCGTGCGTGTGTGTGTGTGTGTGAGCGTGTGTGTGTGTGTGAGAGTGTGTGTGAGCGTGTGTGTGAGTGTGTG
>NW_015507423.1:43150-55268 GCF_001515645.1 Sinocyclocheilus grahami | reverse complement strand
TGTGTGTGTGAGTGTGTGTCTGTGTGTGTGAGCGTGCGTGTGTTTGTGTGTGTGTGTGTGTGCTGCAAACACACGCTCACATCAGCCTTCATGCTGTGAGACTTGTTATATACGCTACCCTTCAGGAATTTGTGCTAAGTGGTATTTTATTTGAGAGAAAAATTAATGGTTTTATTCAGCAAGGGTGCATTAAATCGATCAAAAGTGACAGACATTTACTTTAACTTTGAACTTTCTATTCATCTGTGAATCCTGAAAAATAAAATGTATCCTGTAACAACTGTGTTCAACATTGATGATAATCAGAAATGTTTGTTGAGCAGCAGGTCAGCATATTATAGTGATTTCTGAAGATCATGTGACACTGAAGACTGGAGTAATGATGCTGAAAATACAGCTGCACATCACAGAAATACATTACAGTTTAACAGAGATTCACATAGAAAACAGCTGTTTTACATTCTAATAGTATTTCACTGTTTTTACAGTATTTGTCATCAAATAAATGCAGCCTTGATGAGCAGAAGAGACTCTTACCAAACCCAAGCTTTTGAACTTTGTGTGTAAATACGTTATTTAATGATATAACACAGTAAAATCTAACACAGGATGAGCAAACGTTGCGCTGAAGAGGGAACGGCACACGTCTGATCTCTCTTCTCTGTGTTCTGGCAGCTGGTGTCTGCAGAAGGAGGTTTTGAGGTGGTCTGTAAGGAGAAGCGCTGGTCCAGGATCAGCAGTCGCATGGGTTTTCCAGCCGGGAAAGGTGTGGGCTCACTGCTGCGCTCTCACTTCGAGCGGATCCTGTACCCGTATGAGCTCTTCCAGACCGGAGTGACGCTGACCGTGAGTCTGACTCCTGCAGCTGCTGTGATGACGTGTGTCTCGTGTCGCTCCTGACAGGTGTGTGTGTGTGTGTAGAGCGTTCACAGGCTTTACCCAGAAGCCCCTGACACTGAGGATGTGGATGAAGGCATTGGAGGAGGAGAAGAAGAGGGCCCAGATGAGGATGAAGAGAAGGAGAGACGAGCAGAGAGACGTTCCCCTCGACGGCTCAAGGACGAGGTTAGTTTCTTTGTCAGGCCTCATACAGACAATCTTCTTTGAATAGAAAGATCAAAAGAACAGCATGTATTTGAATGTGTCCTCTGAGCCAGTGCTGATGTGATGCTTGTGTGTCTCAGAGAGAAAACACGGAGCCCAAAGCCGTGCAGGTGTTCAGATTAGACATCATGGCAGCAGGTGAGACGTTCAGCGGTTCAGTAACAGACAGCAGTGCTGTTCAGCAGACAGCGGCGTGTAAGACTGTGTGTGTGTGTGTTTGTGTGTGTGTGTCCAGATGACGAGGGCTTCCTCAGGAAACAGAAGCACATGAGGGCTCAGGCGTTTGCTTTTAAAATGCGTCCACGCAAGGAGGTGCTGGAGGTCAATTATGTGAGTATGACGTTTGTGTGTCATAATGCATTATAAATGTGTTCCTGTGCTTGAGCTTTTACATTGTTCAGTACAAACTGCACTAAAATGCCTGTTATACTTCTGTATCTGACCTCCGGCGCAGCATCTCTGCTGTTTACACTTAAAGATCTGCATTAATGTGTCTCAGTCATTCGAATACAGGGACAAGCTGTAACCAGGAGACACCTTTTAAATCAACATCTCTTTCCAGAATGTTTGTGTGGAATCAGAAGCTTCCAGCAATCAGACTCATTACACTCATTCCCAGTGGATCCGTTTCCTTAACATGAACACTATTTTATTACCATCACAATGGCTGATTTGATGTCCAAGAATTGCTGGGGAAATTATCAAGATTTTTTGGAGACAAACTAGTGATGTGATTTTTGGCTCATTTCCACTAACCTGTCTTGTCAGATAACCCATGCAATGTGTCAGACACTTTGGATAAAAGCGTCTGCCAGATACATACGTAATGAGATTCATCAGCAGAGCCGTTACATGAATCCAAATGCAGCTCTTCATTCATCACCTTTCTAAGATTCTGTGTCCAGTAAATTTTACAGCATTTTTCACAACACTCATCATTTCAAATTAGCTTTACAGAAAATCATGATGTTAATGTTCATAATATATTCATGCTTTACAGTCACATCTAGCAGATTACAGCTGGATGATAATAAAATTACATTGTGCAAGGATATAAACAATCATGCAGCCGAGATCCAGTTTTTGACAATACAGATTCAGTCTCCTTACTTGTCACATTCGCCAGGTCTGGAGCAAATATAGAGATAAGAGTCATCTGCATAAACAGTGAAAACTAATGCCACGCTTCGTGATTATATCCCCTAAGAGGAGCTTGTACAAGGAGAAGAGTAAAGGACCCAATACTGAGCCCTGTGGCACTCCATGCTTTAGTATTTCAGAGTCCGCAGTTCATCATTTCAAAATACATCTTTAGACTCAGCGCTCTTTTCTGTTCTGAAGTTTTTGAGCATGTTCTGTGTGAGCGACCTCTGCAACCCAGGTTGGAAAAAAAGTACACTTCCATAATGTACTTAAAGTGCTCTATTTTCGTGCACTAATTTTGTACTTGATATATAAAAAATCCGTCTTTAGTACTTCACAAGAACAGCTAAATGTACTCAACTGTGCTTTTTTGAGACACCATGTAAATGAACTAAAATGTGCTTTTAAAATACTATCTCTGTATTAAAAAAATGTATTTCGTTACCACCTGTAGTAAATTTTCATGCAAAGATGGGTTCAAGTGGTACCTAAAAAAACATTTTTAAATAAATTTTTAGCATATTTTAGTTCATATTCAGGGTGTCCCAAAATAGCACAGTTGAGTACACTTAGATGTTCTTAAGATTATCTTAAGAAGTACTAAAGACGGATTTTTAATATATTAAGTACAAAAATAGAGCACTTTAAATACATTATGGAAGTGTAGTTTTTTCACCAGGGAAAACGTGTGTTCTGTGTGTTTTAGATCTAAAACACTCTTTGATTGTTTAATCGCTAGTAGTGGACTGTGTGTGTGTGTGTGTGTGTGACTGACAGATCGACCTGTACATGTGCATGGCATGTGGGCGGGGCGACGAGGAGGACCGCCTCCTGTTGTGTGACGGCTGTGATGACAGCTACCACATCTTCTGCCTGATCCCGCCGCTGCAGGACGTGCCCAAAGGAGACTGGCGCTGCCCCAAGTGTGTGGCAGAGGTACAGCCTTCTCACAGCTCAGTACACACACACACATGCTGTAACGAATGCTCCTCTGTGATGCACTGATCTCCCGTCACACAGGAGTGCAGCAAGCCTCGCGAGGCGTTCGGCTTCGAGCAGGCTGTGCGCGAGTACACGCTCCAGAGCTTCGGTGAGATGGCCGACCACTTCAAGTCCGATTACTTCAACATGCCTGTTCATGTAAGTGTCGTTAAAGTGCGTCTACACGCTTCTCAAGAGTTAAAGCAGAGTTCTGGGTTCAGAGTGTAGTGTGTGTGTGTGTGTGTGTGTGTGTCAGATGGTGCCCACGGAGCTGGTGGAGAAGGAGTTCTGGCGTCTGGTCAGCAGCATCGAGGAGGACGTGATCGTGGAGTACGGCGCTGATATCAGCTCCAGAGACATGGGCAGCGGATTCCCAGTGAGAGACGGCAAGAGAAAACTCATCGGCGACGAGGATGTAAGATGCTTCATTTCATACAGCTGCATCTCACACTAGTGCATGAAGAAATTTCATTTATTCATGTTATACTCGCACACATATATGTGTGTGTTTCCTCTATTTCTCTTGTGATTCTGTGGTGAGATATGACCATAGACAGGTCTTCCTGATTCTCACGTGTATGCGCAGGAGTACGCGAGCTCGGGCTGGAACCTGAACAACATGCCGGTGCTGGAGCAGTCGGTGCTGACGCACATCAGCGGGGACATCAGCGGCATGAAGGTGCCCTGGCTGTACGTGGGCATGTGCTTCTCGTCCTTCTGCTGGCACATCGAGGACCACTGGAGCTACTCCATCAACTACCTGCACTGGTGAGTCCTGCGCACTCGTGCTGATGTTCAGCGCCTGAGACACTGAGACGAGTGACGTGTGTGTGTCTGTTGATCAGGGGCGAGCCCAAGACCTGGTACGGCGTTCCAGCACATGCCGCCGAGCAGCTGGAGTCTGTCATGAAGAAAGTGGCTCCGGAGCTCTTCGACTCTCAGCCGGACCTCCTGCATCAGCTGGTCACCCTGATGAACCCCAACCTCCTCATGGAGCACGGCGTCCCGGTACAGCCTCCTCTGCATCTGCCCTGCATTCTGCTGCTCACCGGCAAACCAGCTTAACACTTGCTTAAGAAATGAACAATGAGATGAGATATTTCAACCCTGGCAGCAGTATTTTAGGACAGTGTTATTGACCGATATTCCTCAGCAGTCACTGACAGGGCTCATTATCATACAGGTGTACCGGACCAATCAGTGCGCGGGAGAGTTTATCGTCACCTTCCCAAGAGCCTATCACAGCGGCTTCAATCAAGGCTACAACTTTGCTGAGGCAGTCAACTTCTGCACTGCAGACTGGGTGCGTCCTCTAGAGCCACAGTGAATCTTCAGCATGTGGTTTGCTGTGTTTGTATGTAGATGTGTGTGATGACATATACGTGTGTGTGTGTTGTGCAGCTGCCCATCGGAACGCAGTGTGTGGCGCATTACCGGCGTCTGCAGCGCTACTGCGTCTTCTCCCATGAGGAGCTGGTGTGTAAGATGGCGGCCGATCCGGAGAGTCTGGACGTGGAGCTGGCGGCGGCTGTGGTCCGAGAGCTCGGAGACATGATCGAGGAGGAGAGCCGACTGAGAGCAGCCGTGCAGGAGACGGTGAGAGAGACCCGGCCTCACATGGCACCAGCATCTCACTGCCGCGAGTATTTCACCAATCTACTTAAATGATTGTGACTCCTCCCGTCCTGCAGGGGGTGCTGTGCTCGGAGCAGGAGGTGTTTGAGCTGGTGCCTGATGACGAGCGGCAGTGCTGGAAGTGCAAGACGACTTGCTTCCTGTCTGCACTCACCTGCAGCTGTAGCCCGCAGCGTCTGGTGTGTCTGCATCACGCAGCCGAGCTCTGCAGCTGCGCAGCCAGTAACAAGTGCCTGCGGTACGCCTGCTCTTCTTCTCCACACACCTGCGCCGCTCCCTCTCACTCACAGGATTGGTTCACTTCCAGAATTAAAAATCTGTCATCATTTACTCACCCTCCACTTGTTGATATGGAAGTCAATGGTGCTCATCAACTGTTCGGATACCAACATTTTTCAGAATACCTTCTTTTGTGGTCAACAGAAGAAAGAAACTCATGCAGGTTTGGAGCAAGTGGAGGGTGAGTAAATGATGACAGGATTTTCATTCTGGAAGTGAACTACTCTTTACACATCGCTGTATCACTCGATTCTTTCAGTGATGGCCTGATGTGCTGATTGACGTGTCAGACTGGTTAAGATAAACTGTAAGGCCTAGTTTTATTACTGTGTGCTGCAGGTTCAGGTACGAACAGGATGAGTTTCCCGCCATGCTCTACGGGGTGAAGTCACGCGCGCAGTCTTACGACACCTGGGCCAAGAGGGTCACGGAGGCGCTGGCAGCCGATAACAAGAGCAAGAGAGGTCAGACACGACTCTGAGTGGCCACTTTAGTCAGCATCTGTGGGTTATAAACGGGTGGCTTTGCTTCCACAGATCTGATCGAGCTGAAGGTGCTGCTGGAGGACGCAGAGGACAGGAAGTACCCCGAGAACAGCCTGCTGCGCAGCCTGAGAGACACGGTGAAGGAGGCCGAGACCTGCTCGTCTGTGGCGCAGCTGCTGCTCAGCCAGAAGCAGAGGCACAGGTCAGTCTCTGCTGAACGCTGACTAGTGTGATATACAGTATGTGTGTGTGTCATCACTCAGCCCTAGTGTGTGTGTGTGTGTGTGTGTGTGAAGAAGAGAGCGTCCCGAGAGCAGCGCACAGAAAGCTGGCAGCAAGCTGACGGTGGAGGAGCTGAAGGTGTTTGTGGAGCAGCTGTACCGCCTGCCCTGCGTCATCAGCCAGGCCCGACACGTCAGGGTGAGTCCACGAGCCTCCGCAGCCATCTGAGCTCTGATATACGGTCTGACGTGTTCCCTCCTGTGTGTGTGTGTGTGCCGCAGGAGCTGCTGGAGAGCGTGCAGGACTTCCACGAGCGGGCGCAGGCTGCGCTGGCCGATGAGACTCCGGACTCCGGGAAGCTGCAGGCGCTGCTGGAGCTGGGCTCGGGGCTGGAGCTGGAGCTGCCGGAGCTGCCGAGGCTTAAGCAGGAGCTGCAGCAGGCGCGCTGGCTGGATGAGGTGCGGCTGACACTGATGGAGCCGCAGCGCCTCACGCTGGAGCTGATGAAGCGGCAGATCGACTCGGGCGTGGGCCTGCCGCCCCATCACGCCGTGGAGAAGGCCATGGCCGAGCTGCAGGAGCTGCTGACACTATCCGAGCACTGGGAGGAGCGGGCGCGCGCCTGCCTGCAGGCCAGGTGACCTCTCGTTACGGCCAAAACTCAAGCAAACCATTTAATCTTGGGTTGTTGTGAAATTCTGTGGTTGTGACTGTCGTCCGTCTGTCTCTTTGCAGGCCTCGCCACAGTCTGCTGACGCTGGAAAGCATCGTGATGGAGGCCAAGAATATCCCAGCGTACCTGCCCAATGTTCTGGCCCTCAGAGACGCCCTGCACAAAGCCAAAGAGTGGACGGCCAAAGTGGAGGCCATTCAGGTGACTACGTGTTTCACAGGCAACTGGAGGTTTAGAGTAAACACAAGATATGCAGACTTAAGGGTCATGTGACTCTTTGAGATGATGTTTGAGCAGCGCATGCTAGTTCAGAGATGTTTCTATAACGATCAAGGGCATGAATGCTGTGGAAGAGATTATCATTGTTACTATCTCATCAATGTTGATTCAGCTTTATCAGTTGTAGCACATCATGTGACCCATGTCTTGATCTCCATGAGCAGAACGGCAGTAACTACGCCTACCTGGAGCAGCTGGAGGGTCTGTTAATGAGAGGACGCTCCATCCCGGTCAGATTAGAGCCTCTGCCGCAGGTGGAGTCACAGGTGGCTTCTGCTAGAGCCTGGAGAGAGAGAACCGCCCGCACCTTCCTGAAGAAGAACTCCACCTACACCCTGCTGCAGGTGACAGACGAACACACACACCCCTTACAGCAGGTTTTACACAATGACACATTAGTGTAGGGGTTCGCAACTCTGGCCCTTGAACACACCTGAACAAGCTCATCAAGGTGTTCAGGATCACTAGAAAGTTACTGGCAGGTTATCCCAGCGTACCTGCCCAATGTTCTGGCCCTCAGAGACGCCCTGCACAAAGCCAAAGAGTGGACGGCCAAAGTGGAGGCCATTCAGGTGACTACGTGTTTCACAGGCAACTGGAGGTTTAGAGTAAACACAAGATATGCAGACTTAAGGGTCATGTGACTCTTTGAGATGATGTTTGAGCAGCGCATGCTAGTTCAGAGATGTTTCTATAACGATCAAGGGCATGAATGCTGTGGAAGAGATTATCATTGTTACTATCTCATCAATGTTGATTCAGCTTTATCAGTTGTAGCACATCATGTGACCCATGTCTTGATCTCCATGAGCAGAACGGCAGTAACTACGCCTACCTGGAGCAGCTGGAGGGTCTGTTAATGAGAGGACGCTCCATCCCGGTCAGATTGGAGGCTCTGCCGCAGGTGGAGTCACAGGTGGCTTCTGCTAGAGCCTGGAGAGAGAGAACCGCCCGCACCTTCCTGAAGAAGAACTCCACCTACACCCTGCTGCAGGTGACAGACGAACACACACACCCCTTACAGCAGGTTTTACACAATGACACATTAGTGTAGGGGTTCGCAACTCTGGCCCTTGAACACACCTGAACAAGCTCATCAAGGTGTTCAGGATCACTAGAAAGTTACTGGCAGGTGAGTTTGATCAAGGTTGGAGCTGAACTCTGCAGGAAAGTGGATCTCGAGGGAGAACCCCTGCACTAGTGGAATATGTAGGAGAAAATTATGTGCAATTCTTTGGTTTAGTGCCCAAAATTTTCACCAGTATTTTTATGGATATAAATGTCTTCATGACATACTTGGTTTCTGGACTGTTAAACATGATGTCCTCTGTATTTTTTGTTTTGTTTTCCAGTACAAATAGCTAAATATTCTTAAATCAAGATGCATTTACTTGAGAATCAAAGTGGCTTAAGAAAACAAGTCTTGTTTTCTGAGAAATTGATCAAAATGACAGTTTATGCTGAAAACAAGAACAAGTATCAGCCAGTGAGTTCAGGACAGTCCTCTGCTGAGTGAACTGGAGACTTTCATCTTTCTCATTCGGGCTGGATCTCTTGCAGGTGCTTAGTCCGCGTGTGGACATCGGCGTGTACGGCAGCAGCAAGAGCAAGCGCAAGCGTGTCAAAGAGCTGCTGGAGAAGGAGCGCGGCCTGGAGCTGGACGCTCTGAGTGACCTGGAGGACAGTGTGGAGGACACGCGTGACCCCGCCGCCGTCGTGGCCGCCTTCAAAGCTCGCGAGCGGCAGGAGCTGGAGGCCATCCACTCGCTCCGCGCCGCTAACCTGGCCAAGATGGCCCTGGTGGAGCGCATCGAGGAGGTGAAGTTCTGTCTGTGCCGTAAGACAGCCAGCGGCTTCATGCTGCAGTGCGAGCTGTGCAGGGACTGGTTCCACGGAGCCTGCGTGCCGCTGCCCAAAGCCGGCTCGCAGAAGAAGCTGGTGTCCGGCAGCAAAGAGAGCAAGTTCCTGTGTCCGCTGTGCCAGCGCTCGCGGCGGCCGCGGCTGGAGACCATCCTGTCCCTGCTGGTGTCGCTGCAGAAGCTGCCGGTGCGGCTGCCCGAGGGAGAGGCGCTGCAGTGTCTGACCGAGAGAGCCATGGGCTGGCAGGACCGCGCTCGACAGGCCCTGGCCACCGACGAGCTCTCCACCGCCCTGGCCAAGCTCTCCGTGCTCAGCCAGCGCATGGTGGAGCTCGCCGCGCGAGAGAAGACTGAGAAGATCATCAACGCCGAGCTGCAGAAGGCGGCCGCCAACCCCGACCTGCAGGCACGTGACTCCACACCATCACGTCTGATTATAGCAGTGCTCCACGACTAACTTCTGTTTCACTCTCAGGGCCACATCCAGACCTTTCAGCAGGCCGGTTTCAGCAGGGCCACGTCACCACGGCCCTCTGTGGACTATGATGACGAAGAGACGGACTCCGATGAGGACATCAGAGAGACTTATGGATATGACGTAAAGGTATGTGATGAATCCCTACACACACGATCAACCAACACTAGTGTTTTCATGTAGTTGATGTTCACACCTCATCGGATGCAGATCATCTTAATGTGATGCAGTTTCCCTGCTGCTCGTCTCAGTCTCTCTGTCTCGTGTTTCTCTCCTCAGGACTCAGGAGAGGTGAAGCCGTACTTGTTCTGTGACGAGGAGATTCCTGTGAAGTCGGAGGAGGTGGTCAGTCACATGTGGCCCACGATGCCGTCTTTCTGCACGGAGCACGCGTACTCTTCTGCCTCGAAGTCCTGTCCTCAGAGTAAGATGTCACTACACACTTATATATCTATATTCAGAAGGGTCCAGTACCGCAGCATCCATCACCTGATCTAGCCTGATCTCTGTTCCCTCCTCAGATCCGGTGGCGCCACGCAAGCAGCCCAGGAAGACGCCGCTGGTGCCACGCAGCCTGGAGCCTCCGGTGCTGGAGCTCTCGCCGGCGGCCAAGGCCCAGCTGGAGGAGCTGATGATGGAGGGAGACCTGCTGGAGGTGTCTCTGGACGAGACGCAGCACATCTGGAGGATCCTGCAGGCCACACACCCGCCCTCAGAAGACAAGTTCCTGCAGGTCATGGAGGTGAGATACGCTGTCACTGTGCATGCACTTGTTTCTTGTGTCCACGCATTGACCTCTTTAATCTGCTGTGCTCCTGCAGCCTGATGAAGCTTCGCTGGACAAACACGTCAAGCTGAAGCTGAAGGACGTGGAGAGGAAGAGGAAGAGGAAGCTGGAGCGAGCCGAGCAGCAGCTGCTTCTGGCTGGCGGCGGCGTGCAGGGACGGTCCAAGTCCAAAGACATCAAACGGGTTCTGGAGCTCAAGGCCAAGAAGAAGCTGAAGCTGAAGCTGAACCCTGACAAGTCCCGCGAGCTGAAGCAGCTGGCCAAGCGTCTCGCTAAAGAGGAGAAGGAGCGCAAGAGGAAGGAGAAGGCGGTGGCCAAGGCCGAGTTTCCCAAGGAGGGCCTGGAGAAGAAGAGCAGGAAGATTCTGGACATTCCCTCCAAGTACGACTGGTCCGGAGCGGAGGACTCCAACGACGAGAACGCCGTCTGCGCCGCCAAGAACTGCCAGCGGCCGTGCAAGGATAAGGTGAGTGATGGTCTGCTGGAGTCTGAACGAGACCGCTGTGACTGGTGTCTGACAGAGTCTCATTCACTGTGTTTGCTCTCCTCTGGGTTCAGGTGGACTGGGTCCAGTGTGACGGCGGCTGTGACGAGTGGTTTCATCAGGTGTGTGTGGGTGTGACGTGTGAGATGGCTGAGAATGAAGACTACATCTGCTTGGCCTGCTCGCATAAAGCCGGCGCGGCTGTTACAGTGGGAGCAGAGACTGTGGTGATGTCCTCACCGGTGTGCAGCGGCCCGTCTGTCCCAGCGCTGCCCCTAACCGACCCTCGGGAGAGCAGTTAACCTCACAAACACACTCCTGTCAAACGCGGCCCGGGAAACCAGCTGCTACATCAGCACAGAATACATCACTTCCTGTTTCTGATAGATGTAGCTCATTATTATTGTAGTCCTGGAGGAGCCACCTGACGTATCAAGACACCTCTGCTTTTCAGTTCCTAAACTAACTAACTAACCCACGTCCACAGTTGATGTGCTGCGTCACCATGAGATCATGCAGCAGTGAACTTCCTGTTCAGACCGAGTCTCTGCCCTCAGCATACGGAGGACAGTGAATCTATTTATTATGTAAAAGGATTTTAAGCAGTTCATGATGGGAAGGTTTTTTTCTCAGCTTTTGTCAAATAAAGATGATTGATGATGATGATATATGTCAAGTTTGTGTCTGATTGGGAATGTCACTGCTAATAAAGCATTCTCTTCTGTGTAGTAGTTCACAAGAAATGTATAATTTGAGCCTGTGAGAAACTCACACACACACGCACTCACACACATGCACTCTCACACACATCCTCACACACACAAACTCAAACACACACACTCATGCACTCTGACTCAAGCGCACACTCACTCACACGCGCACACACACACTCACACTTACACACATGCACTCATACACACGCATGCACTCTGACTCAAGCGCACACACACACTCACTTACACACACGCTCACACACGCATGCACTCTGACTCAAGCACGCACTCACACACGCACTCTCACACACATCCTCACACACTCAAACACACACTCATGCACTCTGACTCAAGCGCACACTCACACGCGCGCGCACACACACTCACTTAAACACACACATGCACTCACACACGCATGCACTCTGACTCAAGTGCACACTCACTCACGCACTCACACACACTCACACACACACATGCATTCACACACACACGCATGCACTCTGACTCAAGCGCACTCTCACTCACACACGCACACACACACTCACTCTCACACACACATGCACTCACACACGCATGCACTCTGACTCAAGCGCACACTCTCACTCACACACGCACTCACACACACACACACTCACTCTCACACACACATGCACTCACACGCATGCACTCTGACTCAAGCACACACTCTCACTCACACACGCACTCACTCTCACACACACACACACACTCTCACTTACATGCACACTCACACGCACACTCACTCACACACGCACTCTGACTCACACACACGCACTCACACACTCTCACTGTCACACACACGCACACACACTCACACACACACACGCTCACACACGCATGCACTCACACACACGCACTCACACACTCTCACTCACTGTCACACACACTCTCACACACACACACTCTCACTCACTCTCTCACACCAGTGTTAATTTTGACAGCAGATTTTCATTTAGTTTTAGTCATAGACTTTTGGCAAAA
>NW_015507423.1:36856-42095 GCF_001515645.1 Sinocyclocheilus grahami | reverse complement strand
GCACTCACGCACTCACACACACGCACTCACACACTCTCACTCACTGTCACACACACGCTCACACACGCATGCACTCACACACACGCACTCACACACTCTCACTCACTGTCACACACACTCTCACACACACACACTCTCACTCACTCTCTCACACCAGTGTTAATTTTGACAGCAGATTTTCATTTAGTTTTAGTCATAGACTTTTGGCAAAAATGCCATTTAGTTTTAGTCATCTGAATTGTTTTTAGTTTTTTTGTCTAGTTTTAGTCGACTAAATCTACAGTAAATTTAGTCGGCTAAAATCTAATGGGTTTAGTTACAGTGCATTTATTAAGCATTTCTCAAAAATGTCCAAACTCAGTATATAGGTTTGATATTAAGGTTTTATCGTGATAGACACCGATTTACCTGCGGTGACCCACAACATGTCGATGGCCCTTCGATGTGCCGCAGGAGACGAGGGAAGCGGGCTGGTGTTTCTATCAGGATCAAGTCTGGTTTACTCTCTGGATTTACTCTGCCTTCTGACTCCCTCACTGGCATCCTGGCCCGTCTCTGGTCGTTATGTGGCAAGACGCTCGCTGGAGAGGCCCTATCGGTGGATGTGCCCGTGCGCCCCATCTCTCCCTGGATTCGCTGGAGGAGTTAACCACGGCGTACTCCGTCTACTGAACCGAGGCCATCCTTTGCCTTGCGAGTCTGATTCTGTGCTCAGTCCCCCCGTCAACATTTTTCCTGATGCTTCCATATCACTGTCTCAACAATTCTGTACATTTATTAATGAGAAAACCGTTCAATTAAGATCTAACGTGCCCTTGAGGAACTCTGTTCAACCTGAGAGGTCAAGCGGTCCGATACTGTGGAGCGATTTTCAGCCTCTCTTTTGAATCCTGTAAAGGCATTGTTGAACGTCTAAGATCAACTTCATCTAGATTTCTAAAACAGATTTTCAATACCGGTGGACATGATCTTTTAACTATTTTTAATACTAGTCTAATTACTGGGGTTGTTCCTGACTGCCTAAAAACAGCTGCAGTAACTCCATTATTAGAGAGGCCCAATCTTGATTCTTCGAATTTTAATAATTTTAGGCCTATATCAAACTTGCCATTTCTTTCTAAGATTCTTGAGAAAATTGTTTTGACCCAGCTGCAGTCCCATTTGATGTCAAATAATATTTTAGAAAAATTCCAATCGGGTTTTAAGGCCCAATCCCAATTCTACCCCTTCCCTCCGTTTTGCGCGTTCACGTGAAGGGGTAGGGTGTCTCGATTCTCTTTTGGTTGGAGGGGTAGGGGAAGGGGAAGGGCCAGATAGCCCTTCAAACAAAGACTTTTCGGGACCACACTTCAAACGAAGGGGTATGAATTATCTCAGCGTAAACCGGCTTCAGCGGCAACATGGCTGCCCGAGCGAACTAAAAGACACAAATGTAAGCATTTTTGGCATTAATAAAGGTTTTAATGAAAAGTAATCATTTGTTTTATGTTACTTTCAATCGTGAGTTCATATTACGGTCATGTTACTCAAAGAAATGTTTGCAAAAAATTGCTAATATTTGCTAACTAACGTCATATCATTACAGACCGCACGATAGTGCCACAACATATATTCATGTCTGATCAGAGCGATAACCACCGTAGACATTGAGGGAGGCTAGTCCCCCCAATAATTAGAAATCGCTAAACCGTATTGTAGGAGCTAGACGACGTACGATGACGTGTGACGGTATAGTAGTGGTGTCCCAATTCTTAGGGGAATATTTTCACCCCTACCCCCCCACACTCTGTTCCAAGGGACAAGGGGAAGGGGAAGGGGAAGGGGTATAAAATAGAATTGGAATTGTGCCTAAGTCTCAACACAGCACGGAAACTGCACTTTTAAAAGTTGTAAATTATATTTTACTAGAAACAGATAAAGGGAATACTGTGGTTTTGGTGCTTTTAGACTTAAGCTCTGCATTTGATAAGGTTTATCACAATATCTTGATTTCCAGGTTGGAGAGCTGTGTTGTGTTACAGGGCAAGGGGTTGAAATGGTTTCAATCCTTTTTAACAAGCAGAAATGTAAGTGCTTCCATTGGCCAACATAGTTCTTCCTCACGCCCACTTGCTTGTGAGGTGCCACAGGGCTCAATTCTTGCCCCAGTTTTATTTTCTATATTTATGCTACCAATGGGTGCTATCTTTGAGAAATATGGAGTGTCCTTCCACCTGTACACAGATGATGCTCAGCTGTATTTTCCTTTGCAGAATAAAAGTACAGAATTCTTAGGACCTCTGTTGGATTGTCTAAATGAATTACAAATATGGTTAAAGCAGAATCTACTAGTGTTAAATGAGAACAAAACCGAAATCATTTTGTTTGGTTTAAAGTCATATGACACTTTGGTCATCTCTCTTCCTACTTTTCACCCTGTGCTAAACATCTTGGTGTTCTTTCTGATTGCAACCTGGGTTTTGAGAAACAAATTAGTGCAGTGGTCAAATCAAGTTCCTTCCACTTACGGCGTTGATCAAAAATCAAACCTTTACACAGTTTGAACAGATTATTCACTTGTTTGTTCTATGTCGTTTAGATTACTGTAATTCACTATACTATGGTGTAAGTCAGTCCTCTATAATCAGTGTTGGGAGTAACGCATTACAAAAGTAAAAATATTACAGTAGTATATTACTTTTTGCTGTAACGCAGTAATATAACGCATTACTAATAAAATTTGGGTAATAATATTACTCGTTACAATCTCAGTAACGCAAGTTACAACAACATATTAACTCAAAATTAAGTGGTGAATTTACCAACACCGCAAAACAGCACCAGAGAAAGAATCCCGCGGGTAAAATAGTTAGTCTATCTTCTGTTGCTGGAATTAGATGCTTGAGATGACTGCAGAGACGGATTCTACATTGCAGTTTCAAATGATCTGTATGACCAAAAATGAAAAGAAGTCAAAAGTATTTTTGTTGTTGTTTGTTTCCGCTGTTGGATCGCGCCGGCGCCTCACGCACACACATACAGCATTGCTAACCCTAACCGTTCATTATCAGAATAAAATACAGTCAACCAAACATATAGATACACTGCTTCATTTAAATAGTGCGCACTGCGTAGTAGGCCTACAATCCGTGCCGTTCAGCCTGAGCTCACGCCAAACACACATTTGCTCGTGACGAGGATGTTTTTAAGTGCGTTAAGTAAGCCTGGTTTTACATAATATAAAGCCTAATAGTTTAGCATTCAAATTCATCGCAAATATGGACACCATAGGCGGAGGGTGAACCAACTCCAGGGTACGGCTAAAAGCAGCCAAATGTATTAAACATCATAAACCCGTCTTTTTAGGCAAGATCCAGGGTGTCATGTAGGCTAATAAAACATGTTTAATGGGACTGAATTTGTATTTAACGTGATTACAATTGAATAAAAACATTAGAAATTGATCATTATAACGTTTCCTTTCCACGGCTATTCAAACAGCGAATAAATTATATAGGCTATAGAAAGTGACATTATCACCAACTTTGCTCTAGTTTAAGTTTAAGCACTCTCAAAAAAACACTGTTAAACACTGAAGCTGTATACACTGTGAAATGAATCTCTTACTTACATTGTACGTACATCTGCGCTTTGTTGTTTATGATGAGAGAATTCGCAAGAGTCCAGAATTCAGTCAGCGAACGCGCGCGCACTCAACAAAACTGATGAGTTTGAATGATGACTCGTCTGAACGCCTCTGATTGGCCATTGCATTCCTAAGCTCAACAGAATTGTGTGTGATTGGTTAAAATGCGCAACACTTTAAAAACATCTAAAATGAAATACAGTGCAATATGATCAGATCTTAATTTGATGCCACAATCGACACTGTCTATTCATTTTCACTTTGTTAGCAACAGACGTAATTTAATTTGTTTGTACAGGGGCATTTTTGTCCAATTTAGTGCCATTTTTGCCCCAAGTCCCCGTGGCCAGGGCTTATAGCCTTCCCCAGCCGTACACACGCTCCACCTATGATGGACACATTTAATTGGATTAAGGCTGCGGGAGAACGCCGTTTGCTTTCAGTTTCGCATTGAATTAGCCTATTCGTTTTGGCTTGTTTAGCAACTTATATTTTTCATTCTTGTTTTCTTCTGAAACCGTTCAATATAGCCCATAGGCTAGGCATTGCGTTTATTGTTTGTACATTATAACATTTCACTTTATTTACCGGTGTTATTTATGAATGTAATAATGCGGTTTGTGCTTATGTGTGTTTAACCTAAACTACAACGTAACATTAATGTAGACCTACATACCGGCATCTAAATATGATTTTATAATTGTATGCTATATAGACCGACCACATTACCCTCCACTGGGTGTGGAATTAGCAGCAATAAACTACATTTTGGCATTTTATAATACTTCTGTGGATATTTTGGTGAAAGTAACTCAAAAGTATTGTAACGCATTACAATTCAGAGACTAATATTGTAATGTAACTAATTACTTTCAAAAGACAGTAACTAGTAATATATAATGTATTACATTTTGGAAGTAACTTGCCCAACACTGTCTATAATGCGTTTGCAGATGGTCCACAGTGCTGCTGCAAGGTTGCTGGCAGGCAGACGGAGGTTCGATCACATCTCGCCCATTCTTATTTCACTAAACTGGCTCCCAGTCAAATTTAGAATTACTTTAAAAATTGTAACTTTTTTGTTTTTAAATCTCTGCATAATCAAGCCCCATCATATCTCTCAGAGGCAATCTTTACTCATGAACTAAATAGGTCCTTAAGATCCAGTAATCTTGGTCTCCTCTCTGTTCCTAGATCGAGGGCCCATTGCAGAGGTGATCGCTGGTCCTAGTCTACGGAACAAATGACCAGCTTCTAGTAGAGCTGCGCCCTCTTTGCCTGTATTTAAATATCTGCTTAAAACATCTTTTGTCAATAGCTTTTATCTAGCCATGTCAATTGTTTTGTTATATTGTGTTTTGATGTTTTGTGGTTTCTTATGTTTTATTTTAGCTGTATTGTACAGCACTTTGGATCAACTGGTAGTTGTGTGAAAGTACTTTATAAAGAAAGAAAGAAAGAGCATGCCTTTATGTTAAAATGAAATAAAACCACTTCTCATAAAGAACAAGAACATGGTCTTCTTTTTAATGAAACACCAATGATTATATCGGCTAATTATGCATTCTTTATAGCAACTTGTTTACCATATTCTTCATTCTTTCAAGCAGACAT
>NW_015507423.1:30905-34371 GCF_001515645.1 Sinocyclocheilus grahami | reverse complement strand
ACAGTTTGAACAGATTATTCACTTGTTTGTTCTATGTCGTTTAGATTACTGTAATTCACTATACTATGGTGTAAGTCAGTCCTCTATAATCAGTGTTGGGAGTAACGCATTACAAAAGTAAAAATATTACAGTAGTATATTACTTTTTGCTGTAACGCAGTAATATAACGCATTACTAATAAAATTTGGGTAATAATATTACTCGTTACAATCTCAGTAACGCAAGTTACAACAACATATTAACTCAAAATTAAGTGGTGAATTTACCAACACCGCAAAACAGCACCAGAGAAAGAATCCCGCGGGTAAAATAGTTAGTCTATCTTCTGTTGCTGGAATTAGATGCTTGAGATGACTGCAGAGACGGATTCTACATTGCAGTTTCAAATGATCTGTATGACCAAAAATGAAAAGAAGTCAAAAGTATTTTTGTTGTTGTTTGTTTCCGCTGTTGGATCGCGCCGGCGCCTCACGCACACACATACAGCATTGCTAACCCTAACCGTTCATTATCAGAATAAAATACAGTCAACCAAACATATAGATACACTGCTTCATTTAAATAGTGCGCACTGCGTAGTAGGCCTACAATCCGTGCCGTTCAGCCTGAGCTCACGCCAAACACACATTTGCTCGTGACGAGGATGTTTTTAAGTGCGTTAAGTAAGCCTGGTTTTACATAATATAAAGCCTAATAGTTTAGCATTCAAATTCATCGCAAATATGGACACCATAGGCGGAGGGTGAACCAACTCCAGGGTACGGCTAAAAGCAGCCAAATGTATTAAACATCATAAACCCGTCTTTTTAGGCAAGATCCAGGGTGTCATGTAGGCTAATAAAACATGTTTAATGGGACTGAATTTGTATTTAACGTGATTACAATTGAATAAAAACATTAGAAATTGATCATTATAACGTTTCCTTTCCACGGCTATTCAAACAGCGAATAAATTATATAGGCTATAGAAAGTGACATTATCACCAACTTTGCTCTAGTTTAAGTTTAAGCACTCTCAAAAAAACACTGTTAAACACTGAAGCTGTATACACTGTGAAATGAATCTCTTACTTACATTGTACGTACATCTGCGCTTTGTTGTTTATGATGAGAGAATTCGCAAGAGTCCAGAATTCAGTCAGCGAACGCGCGCGCACTCAACAAAACTGATGAGTTTGAATGATGACTCGTCTGAACGCCTCTGATTGGCCATTGCATTCCTAAGCTCAACAGAATTGTGTGTGATTGGTTAAAATGCGCAACACTTTAAAAACATCTAAAATGAAATACAGTGCAATATGATCAGATCTTAATTTGATGCCACAATCGACACTGTCTATTCATTTTCACTTTGTTAGCAACAGACGTAATTTAATTTGTTTGTACAGGGGCATTTTTGTCCAATTTAGTGCCATTTTTGCCCCAAGTCCCCGTGGCCAGGGCTTATAGCCTTCCCCAGCCGTACACACGCTCCACCTATGATGGACACATTTAATTGGATTAAGGCTGCGGGAGAACGCCGTTTGCTTTCAGTTTCGCATTGAATTAGCCTATTCGTTTTGGCTTGTTTAGCAACTTATATTTTTCATTCTTGTTTTCTTCTGAAACCGTTCAATATAGCCCATAGGCTAGGCATTGCGTTTATTGTTTGTACATTATAACATTTCACTTTATTTACCGGTGTTATTTATGAATGTAATAATGCGGTTTGTGCTTATGTGTGTTTAACCTAAACTACAACGTAACATTAATGTAGACCTACATACCGGCATCTAAATATGATTTTATAATTGTATGCTATATAGACCGACCACATTACCCTCCACTGGGTGTGGAATTAGCAGCAATAAACTACATTTTGGCATTTTATAATACTTCTGTGGATATTTTGGTGAAAGTAACTCAAAAGTATTGTAACGCATTACAATTCAGAGACTAATATTGTAATGTAACTAATTACTTTCAAAAGACAGTAACTAGTAATATATAATGTATTACATTTTGGAAGTAACTTGCCCAACACTGTCTATAATGCGTTTGCAGATGGTCCACAGTGCTGCTGCAAGGTTGCTGGCAGGCAGACGGAGGTTCGATCACATCTCGCCCATTCTTATTTCACTAAACTGGCTCCCAGTCAAATTTAGAATTACTTTAAAAATTGTAACTTTTTTGTTTTTAAATCTCTGCATAATCAAGCCCCATCATATCTCTCCGAGGCAATCTCTACTCATGAACTAAATAGGTCCTTAAGATCCAGTAATCTTGGTCTCCTCTCTGTTCCTAGATCGAGGGCCCATTGCAGAGGTGATCGCTGGTCCTAGTCTACGGAACAAATGACCAGCTTCTAGTAGAGCTGCGCCCTCTTTGCCTGTATTTAAATATCTGCTTAAAACATCTTTTGTCAATAGCTTTTATCTAGCCATGTCAATTGTTTTGTTATATTGTGTTTTGATGTTTTGTGGTTTCTTATGTTTTATTTTAGCTGTATTGTACAGCACTTTGGATCAACTGGTAGTTGTGTGAAAGTACTTTATAAAGAAAGAAAGAAAGAGCATGCCTTTATGTTAAAATGAAATAAAACCACTTCTCATAAAGAACAAGAACATGGTCTTCTTTTTAATGAAACACCAATGATTATATCGGCTAATTATGCATTCTTTATAGCAACTTGTTTACCATATTCTTCATTCTTTCAAGCAGACATTTATTTCTATAAATACATTTAAGATTAATCTTTAGAGCTACTAAAGTTTTTCAGTCAAGAGTAGTGAGTGGTTTTCTGTCTTTCTGTTGTTGCTTGATTAACATCAATGACTCGGACAATAGCAACTAAATTAAGCTGCTGTCCCTTTAAAACCGAATGCACAGCTGCAATGTACTGATACACGTTCTTCCTGCTTTTTACGTTCACTTAAGATGTAGTCAACTGTGTTTATGTGAATACTCATCAAAACGGACACTTCAACATCCTTTTGTGTGTAATTCTCCGTTCATGCGACGCGAAAGAGTACTCGCGCGCTGTGAGAGGCGCTTTCTGTGTGTGTGTGCTTCAGTGTCTGCGCTCAGAAAACCAGACCGAGTTGAGTTCTCAGTTCTCTCTTGCGTCGTCAGATTTATCCATATGTCTGCTCTTCTCTTACTCCCACATATTGACATTTTTAAACGTTTTATGCGATGTGCAGCAAGTGTATGTGAGCTTATGTCCCGCTGGTTCATATGTACGCGTCTAACCTCCGACCACTCACACACACTCACACACTCACACTCACTCACTCACTCACACACACACACACACACACACACACACACACACACACACACACACTCACTCACTCACTCACTCACGCACGCGCCCGCGCGCACGCACACACACACACACTCACTCTCTCACTCACGCGCGCACACTCACTCACTCACTCACGCACGCGCACACTCACTCACTCACACACACACACACACACTCAC
>NW_015507423.1:30451-30821 GCF_001515645.1 Sinocyclocheilus grahami | reverse complement strand
CACTCACACACTCACACACACACACACACACACACTCACTCACTCGCTCACTCGCTCACGCGCTACTGTGTTGTAATCCTCAGAGTCTAGTACCCGTTCGACCAGTCAAAAGGTTCTGAGGTAATGACGCTGAGCGCCGGCCTATATAGTGGGTAGCTCTGCCCCTAGCTCGAGCGCTTGAGCGTCATTGGCCGGTAAAATTTACCGGCGCGATGCAATCAGGCTTCAGTATTTGGGAGGAGGGGGATAACTCCCCCAAGCGTAAGCTACGCAGAGTCTCGTTCTCTCCTTTCAGGGAACTGAGGTTACGTACGTAACTGTAGACGCTATCATGGCTGCTGTGTGTCACATGACAAGCATGAAGAGCCCC
>NW_015507423.1:30160-30392 GCF_001515645.1 Sinocyclocheilus grahami | reverse complement strand
CCCCCCCCCCCCCCCACCCCACCTCCCTTCACTTGTGCCCCCACAAAAATAATGAGTGCATGACGCCCCTGACACTACAATACAAACATTTTTGTCAGATAAATGTAACATGATGAAACATTCAAGTTTAAATTGTTATAGCTTACTTCTAGAGATTGCAGTTATCCATGACATGGTGAAAAGTGACTAAATGAATAATACTGAAAGTAGGTTAAGATGAACTTTAAACCTG
>NW_015507423.1:23236-30148 GCF_001515645.1 Sinocyclocheilus grahami | reverse complement strand
CCCCCCCCCAGGAAATACGGCTCTTACTAAGACGCTGTCATTCCTAAAGTGGCGGTACTAGGAATCGTACCATTTTTAAATGCAGGGTATCGCGATACCTTTTTAGTACCGGTATCGTGCAACACTAATATATGTATGTAGGGGAGAGTGGGGTGATTTGATTTTATCAATCGGTTAAATTGAGTTTATTTGAGTGCTGTTAATGGGCGAATAGTATATTGCGTGAAATGGCGGACTGGCGTGTCATGAGTGAAAGATGTGTTGGCGGCTAACATTTTGATGAAATTATATATATATATATATATATATATAAAGATGTGTATGTATAATTAGATGTACATAATTGGGTATATTTTATAAGCAGTTACGTCCTATGAGTGTCTAGGGATTGTTTTCCAGAACGTAACAATGTTAAATGGTTGAAGAGCATTTGTCTGAGCCCAGCCACAGCACCACAACAACAAGATGTCTTTTTAACAGATTCATTACAGGCTAGCAAAGTATAGCCGGGTTTCTTTTAGACAGAAAGTACAAACCCGATTCCCAAACTCTTTGAGAACTTTCTCTGAGAAACTCCTTTCTGATATTGCTTCACTATTTTTCGCCGCAGCATTGGGGGAATTGGTGATCCTCTGCCCATCTTGACTTCTGAGAGACACTGCCACTCTGAGAGGCTCTTTTTATACCCAATCATGTTGCCAGTTGACCTAATAAGTTGCAGATTGGTCCTCCAGCTGTTCCTTATATGTACATTTAACTTTTCCGGCCTCTTATTGCTACCTGTCCCAACTTTTTTGGAATGTGTAGCTCTCATGAAATCCAAAATGAGCCAATATTTGGCATGACATTTCAAAATGTCTCACTTTCAACATTTGATATGTTATCTATATTCTATTGTGAATAAAATATAAGTTTATGAGATTTGTAAATTATTCCATTCCTTTTTTACTCACAATTTGTACAGTGTCCCAACTTTTTTGGAATTGGGTTTGTATAAATTAGGAGGGAAACAAAGGCTTCAGGAGGGGACAAGGCCAAAACAAAAGTTCAGTCTAACTTGGGAGTTAAGTCCTTACTAAATCTCTCAAAGAAAAGGAAAATCAACAACAGATTGTACGCTCACTCCCCGTCTAGCCACAAAACAGGAGAAAACAGGGGTTTATGAAAATGAAATGGCGCCCACCTCCCTACAGTTCCCTATCATAAATTAAAACAAAAACAAACAATCAGATGAATAACAGTTTTAGAAATAACAAAGAATTTAAGGCACTCTTAGCTTACGTTTAGCAGGACTAAGGGCATTCACTAGAGGACAGGCAACTAGAGCATCAGCATTTTAAACCAAAGAGTTCAAATGTTAACAACCATACAGATTCCCAAAGGATGCACCACAGCTTCAACAAACTGGACCGGGCAGAACACAGATCATGCTCTGGAGAAGGATTCTCATCGGTTGAGAGTTGTGCTGTGCTTTTATGCTGCTTCCCTCCTGGTTGGTAAGCAGGTGCAGCTGGGGGAGCAATCAGGCTACCTGCCAGAGTGGAGAGTGGGAGGAGCCAGAGGAGAGCAGGAGATTTAAATAGGGGCGGGGCTTTTTTTAGTACTACCTCGGTTGGGGTTCCAAGCGAACCGTACCATTACCAAAACGTGACGTGTAAACTCTGCTGATCACTGATTGGCCGGAGAGAATCGTCACTACCTGCGTCACTGAACTTGCGTCATGAGACACAAAAGAACCGCTAGATTTAAATCAGCACAGCCAGCGAAGCATCGAACGCAACTGTTTTGAACGAGCGCACCTTTTTTTAACAACCAAAAAGTGTCTGTTCCCCCTGTTGCGGAAGAACAGACGTTCCTCTCGTTGATAGCAGAGGAGTGGATCCAGCGAGAGCTTGATGGGGCGACGCGGAATGAAAACGTTTTTTAGGAGTCGCGGCGCAACTATAACGACATGTGAATAATCCCGCCCATTCTAAAGCGATACTAAACTGCAGTGGAAATGCAAACCGAGCCGTACTGAGCCATGCCGTACTGTACTGAGCCGTACCGAGCCGAGTCGTTCCACGCAGTGGAAAAGTGCCATAATATAGGGGTCACCTCCACGGTGGCTCCCTGTAGCATGGGCATAGAATAGGAGGGGGATGTGTTACCCCGACTTTTAATCAAATGTAAACTCTTCCCCTGCACTTTTTTCGGGCAAGTGTGTTCACGTAGACATTTTCAAGGGCCAGTGTGATTAAATCTAGATTTAAATGAAAAGAGACAAGACAGTCACATTGTTTTCGATACGTTTTATTCGTATCCAGGGGCGTAGATCACGCGGGGGACGTGTCCCCCCCCACTTTTAATATCACGTAAATGCGTCCCCCGCACTTTTTCAGGCAAGTGTGTTCGCATAGAGGTTTTCAAGAGCCGGTGTGAATAAATATAGATTTAAATTCAAAGAGACAGGATAGTCTGTGCATGATCTGATGTTTTATTCGGACCCAGATTAAGGCGAGATGAACATCGCAGAGCGCTTAACACTCGTGCAGAAAGTCGTACCAGGAAATCCCTAATATGGTCAAAAGCGTCCAGCTATCGCTGTATGAAAACAGCTGTTTACGTTTCACAGAATAACAGAAACGTTTGGAAACATGAAGACATTAAACACACGACTGCGACAATATATGGTTTATTTGTGTTTGTCAAGTCATCTCCAGGTAATAAATAAAGTATGGGCGGGGCTTTTTTTAGTACTACCTCGGTTGGGGTTCCAAGCGAACCGTACCATTACCAAAACGTGACGTGTAAACTCTGCTGATCACTGATTGGCCGGAGAGAATCGTCACTACCTGCGTCACTGAACTTGCGACATGAGACACAAAAGAACCGCTAGATTTAAATCAGCACAGCCAGCGAAGCATCGAACGCAACTGTTTTGAACGAGCGCACCTTTTTTTAACAACCAAAAAGTGTCTGTTCCCCCTGTTGCGGAAGAACAGACGTTCCTCTCGTTGATAGCAGAGGAGTGGATCCAGCGAGAGCTTGATGGGGCGACGCGGAATGAAAACGTTTTTTAGGAGTCGCGGCGCAACTATAACGACATGTGAATAATCCCGCCCATTCTAAAGCGATACTAAACTGCAGTGGAAATGCAAACCGAGCCGTACTGAGCCATGCCGTACTGTACTGAGCCGTACCGAGCCGAGTCGTTCCACGCAGTGGAAAAGTGCCATAATATAGGGGTCACCTCCACGGTGGCTCCCTGTAGCATGGGCATAGAATAGGAGGGGGATGTGTTACCCCGACTTTTAATCAAATGTAAGCTCTTCCCCTGCACTTTTTTCGGGCGAGTGTGTTCACGTAGACATTTTCAAGGGCCAGTGTGATTAAATCTAGATTTAAATGAAAAGAGACAAGACAGTCACATTGTTTTCGATACGTTTTATTCGTATCCAGGGGCGTAGATCACGCGGGGGACGTGTTCCCCCCCACTTTTAATATTACGTAAATGCGTCCCCCGCACTTTTTCAGGCAAGTGTGTTCGCATAGAGGTTTTCAAGAGCCGGTGTGAATAAATATAGATTTAAATTCAAAGAGACAGGATAGTCTGTGCATGATCTGATGTTTTATTCGGACCCAGATTAAGGCGAGATGAACATCGCAGAGCGCTTAACACTCGTGCAGAAAGTCGTACCAGGAAATCCCTAATATGGTCAAAAGCGTCCAGCTATCGCTGTATGAAAACAGCTGTTTACGTTTCACAGAATAACAGAAACGTTTGGAAACATGAAGACATTAAACACACGACTGCGACAATATATGGTTTATTTGTGTTTGTCAAGTCATCTCCAGGTCATAAATAAAGTATATGAACAATGCAGTGCTAGCTGACATAGCATGTATTACAGTATATAAACTATTCTGCCTTATTATGTGATAAAACAAAGTGTTTGTAGTATATAAGCAAATCATTATTATTGGTTATTGTGCAGCAGTGTATCTGATTTCTAAGCCAATTAAAAGCTAGAAATGAGATAAACATTAAAGTTGCCTACACACTTCCAGTCAACAGTTTCTGAACAGTAAGATTGTTCATGTTTTATAAAGAAGTCTCTTCTGCTCACCAAGCCTGCATTTATTTGATCCAAAGTACAGCAAAACAGTAACATTTTGAAATATTTAATTATTTAAAATAACTGTTTTCTATTTGAATGTATTTTAAAATGTAATTTATTCCTGTGATTTCAAAGCTATATTTTCAGCATCATTACTGCAGTCACACGATCCTTCAGAAAGCAGTCTGATATTCTGCGGTTTGTATGTGTTCGTATGCGAATGTTTCAGAGCATTCAGCACTCTCCTGCAGCTTCTGCTTCATTCATACCGGAAGCCGGAGGGCGCTGTCCCACAGAAAGTCCCAAACTGACTCATAGAAGTCATAACTCATGACTTGCCAGGAAAGCCAAAGGCACCCAGCGACCGCTGTAGCTAAGCTGAATGACAAGCAGAAAGCATAACTGATCAAATGTGCAGACAATATATGGTTTATTTGTGTGGATCCAGCGAGAGCTTGATGGGGCGACGCGGAATGAAAACGTTTTTTAGGAGTCGCGGCGCAACTATAACGACATGTGAATAATCCCGCCCATTCTAAAGCGATACTAAACTGCAGTGGAAATGCAAACCGAGCCGTACTGAGCCATGCCGTACTGTACTGAGCCGTACCGAGCCGAGTCGTTCCACGCAGTGGAAAAGTGCCATAATATAGGGGTCACCTCCACGGTGGCTCCCTGTAGCATGGGCATAGAATAGGAGGGGGATGTGTTACCCCGACTTTTAATCAAATGTAAACTCTTCCCCTGCACTTTTTTCGGGCAAGTGTGTTCACGTAGACATTTTCAAGGGCCAGTGTGATTAAATCTAGATTTAAATGAAAAGAGACAAGACAGTCACATTGTTTTCGATACGTTTTATTCGTATCCAGGGGCGTAGATCACGCGGGGGACGTGTCCCCCCCCACTTTTAATATCACGTAAATGCGTCCCCCGCACTTTTTCAGGCAAGTGTGTTCGCATAGAGGTTTTCAAGAGCCGGTGTGAATAAATATAGATTTAAATTCAAAGAGACAGGATAGTCTGTGCATGATCTGATGTTTTATTCGGACCCAGATTAAGGCGAGATGAACATCGCAGAGCGCTTAACACTCGTGCAGAAAGTCGTACCAGGAAATCCCTAATATGGTCAAAAGCGTCCAGCTATCGCTGTATGAAAACAGCTGTTTACGTTTCACAGAATAACAGAAACGTTTGGAAACATGAAGACATTAAACACACGACTGCGACAATATATGGTTTATTTGTGTTTGTCAAGTCATCTCCAGGTAATAAATAAAGTATATGAACAATGCAGTGCTAGCTGACATAGCATGTATTACAGTATATAAACTATTCTGCCTTATTATGTGATAAAACAAAGTGTTTGTAGTATATAAGCAAATCATTATTATTGGTTATTGTGCAGCAGTGTATCTGATTTCTAAGCCAATTAAAAGCTAGAAATGAGATAAACATTAAAGTTGCCTACACACTTCCAGTCAACAGTTTCTGAACAGTAAGATTGTTCATGTTTTATAAAGAAGTCTCTTCTGCTCACCAAGCCTGCATTTATTTGATCCAAAGTACAGCAAAACAGTAACATTTTGAAATATTTAATTATTTAAAATAACTGTTTTCTATTTGAATGTATTTTAAAATGTAATTTATTCCTGTGATTTCAAAGCTATATTTTCAGCATCATTACTGCAGTCACACGATCCTTCAGAAAGCAGTCTGATATTCTGCGGTTTGTATGTGTTCGTATGCGAATGTTACAGAGCATTCAGCACTCTCCTGCAGCTTCTGCTTCATTCATACCGGAAGCCGGAGGGCGCTGTCCCACAGAAAGTCCCAAACTGACTCATAGAAGTCATAACTCATGACTTGCCAGGAAAGCCAAAGGCACCCAGCGACCGCTGTAGCTAAGCTGAATGACAAGCAGAAAGCATAACTGATCAAATGTGCAGACAATATATGGTTTATTTGTGTTCCTCCAGTCTTCTCCAGGTCATACATCAAGTATATGAATGATACAGTGCTTCCTGACATAGAAGTTATAAAGTATATTTTATATTTTTATTTTAGAAGAGTCATGAGATATTAATGAGAAGGCCATAAATACAGCACCCTTCAGTCTCGCTAAAATAGTAACGTTTTGCTGCATCACGAATAAAACCAGGAACCTAGTTTTGAGTGAAATAAGTATTAATAAATATATTTGTTAAGCATTTATAATATGTGAGTTAAACGTGGCTCAGTATTTGGCAGGTATTGCATTAAAATCACCCTTTTACTCGTGCATTTATAACTGCTTATCAATGAGTTATAATGTCCAAATGTGTAAATATCAGGACTATTTTTCATTCTAAATGGCAGTGTATTCACATATTCACAAGAGCAGCCTGTGTGTGTTTTCTGTACGTGTATTTCCGCAGCATCGCTGACTCCGTTATGTTTTTGAAATGTAATAATATTGAACATATTAATAAATAACGTGAAAGATGCCCAAACCCAGAGCGGTGACGCAGGCGAGGCGCGCCATGACGTCACGCGGCCGGCGACGTGCTGACGCCGGCGGCGCTTCCCAGCATGCAGTGCGCTCCTGAAGATGGCGGAAGGCGGCGCGGCGGATGCGGAGACGCAGAGAGGAGAGATCGCGACGCTCCTGAAGACGCCGCTGCGCAGAGCGGACACCTGGTGAGACGCCGAGGAGCCTCTGCAGATTCAGAGAGGATCAGAGAGCAGTCACAGACATTCAGAGCCGCGTCGCGGTCGGGTCCGACACATCATCATTACAGATCACCACACACACACACACACACACACACACACA
>NW_015507423.1:22201-22635 GCF_001515645.1 Sinocyclocheilus grahami | reverse complement strand
CACTCACTCTCTCACACACACACACACACACACTCACTCTCACACACACACACACACACACACACTCACTCACACACTCTCACACACACACGCATCAGTGCAGCAGCAGCACAGTTCAGATGAGTGACAGCTGACACAGATCCACCTGAATGTCATGTTCGCTGTCAGGAGTGAGTGACGTCACTTCCGGTCTCCCGCAGGTACCTGGTGGACAGTCGCTGGTTCAAGCAGTGGAAGAAGTATGTGGGCTTCGACAGCTGGGACAAATACCAGATGGGCGACCAGAACGTGTACCCTGGAGCCGTGGACAACTCGGGCCTGCTCACAGGTGAGTGAGAGAGTGTGTGTGTGTGTTATATATATTTATAAATGTGTGTGTGTGTGAGACTGTGAGTGAGTGAGTGAGTGAGTGAGAGAGAGTGTGTGTGAGAGTG